>NC_079424.1:17316402-17321402 GCF_026213295.1 Gadus chalcogrammus
ATATGACGTGGACCGCGTGAATCGCTTAAATCGCGGAGGGAGACATTTGTAGTCGGGAGAAATGTACTTTGGTCTGAGGGGGGGTCTTTAGATGGATGTTTGATGGCCTGCCTCTTGGTATGTAGCCTTTCAAGGGCAGTTCCTTCTGTAACTGACTAATCTTTTCTGAATAAAGAAAACAAATGAATGCAGCTTAACATGCCTTCAAGTGCCATAACTTCACGGCTAAACTGGATTTATACATGTGGTACACAAGTGACACATACTGCCCCGCTATTTCTGACCTTTGAGCTTACCCATAGGCTGTTCGATGTTTAAGTTATATCCGGATATTATCCGGATGAAAGATGAGAGAGCTACATTCTGTACATACACATATAGCGAGAAGGAAATGGGATCACATAAATGGCACTGTCCTTAACCCGGGTCATATAGTACATTTTAGAGATGGACTCTTTGATGAAGTTGAGATTTGATAACCGAAAACCAGGTCCAGAAAACATCCACTCAACACAGTGCACTTACTCCCGCTTCCCTGCCTCCGCTCCGAGTTACAACTCCTTAGTCTCAAGGGCCACGGTGGGGGGAGGGGGGAGGGGGGAGGGGGGAGGGGGGCTCCCTCCTTCCAGGGAATCCTCCTGACCCACATTCTGGGCCTCTAAACTGGGAGGGCAGATTGGAGGCAGCTGTGTCCCACGTGGCCCACGTGTGGAAGGAAGATGGTGTCATCAGGTTCAGCGATACCTCCTTCCGTAGTTCCCTTGGCTGGCCCCAGCCTCTAACTGTCGCCTCCTTCCATATGAATGACCTAGTGTGTAGGGCTGATTGATAATAAACAATCATCTACACAGGCTCACTGTAAGAGCGACCCAATCAATCGCTTATTTCTTTTTTTTCGTCTTCGAAGAAGATTGGGCGTGAAGTAACTGTGTCTAAACAACACATCAGTATGACATTATCTTAACTTGGACTTCCACAAATTGCATATGGAAATCGAGGATCTTTTAAACATGGAGATTAAACGTAACCCTTGCTACCCAAACTATTGGCTAATGAGGGTTACTTAGGGGTTACGCTTGGATGACTGCAACTATGAGTGGAAGGCATAGGGATGGGACTCTGAAAATAGTTTGCACTACAGGCAATTCACGTTCAATGGATTTGGGGGAGGGAAGTTAGTAGCTTAAGAGCAAAACGGGTTAACTGAGGTCTTATCCGTCTTTCATCACTACACACTACACGCATACATATTTGGGTGGGAATTCTGGGTGGGCTTTGGGAAAAGAGTGAGTGTGCTGCATTATGGGTCAGTGCTGTCATGCGGCACCGTGGGTCACTGTGACTTTATAAAGTCTTAACACCCAGAGCTCGGAGTCCTGTCTTGGCTGCTCAAGCATCATTTGCTCACTAGAACTTTGAGGGGTGTGTGTGTGTGTGTGTGTGCGTGCGTGCGTGCGTGCGTGCGTGCGTGCGTGCGTGCGTGCGTGCGTGCGTGCGTGCGTGCGTGCGTGCGTGCGTGCGTGTCCGTGTGTGTGCGTGTGTGTGTGCGTGTCTGTGTGAGAGTGAGAGAGAGAGAGGGTGTTTGTGTGTATGTCTGTGTGTGCATGTGTTTGTATGTGTTTGTGATGATGTATGGGTTTGTGTGTGTGTGTGTGCCGGTGTGTGTCTTTACTGCTTTATGATGGGTTTTCTTGTTGATTGCAGGTGTATGCAACCTTGCATACTATTTGTTCATGCGTGCCTGCATGCATTTGTTTGCACTTATGCCTTCACCTCTTGAGTCGGTATATGTGTAGGGTTAATCTTTGCATGCATGTGTATCTCTATCATTGTTTAAATACAGCATCATAGGGGCCTGTGTGCCCTTTTGGTGCTTTGGTGTGTACTCCACGCACATGTCTCTCCGGTGAGTGTGCACTTACAATGCACCGCACTCCAACAGAAACAAACTCACTGACCTGCTAGTCAATTCGAACATCAGCCAGCTGGAGTCATCAGGTTTGCCTGCCCTGTGTACTAATGACTCTGGACACCCAAGCCCCGCCCCCCCCAGCCCCATCTTGCATCACTTATCTCCATGCTGGCTGATCTACCAACTAAGGAGCCCACCAAACTGATTGAACCTCCATTGCATCAGACAGAGAATTGTTTAGTTGCCGTTGTTTCCGATGTTTCCTAAAATGAGGTACAATAATTTATGCTAAATTAGGTTTCAGAATATACAGAAGATTCCCCAATGGTGGAGTACAAGGGCAAATATTTTACTAAGACTTTTTTCAAGGGTATTTTCTGGAGGAGACAATAATATCAGCAACGTGTATAATGATCTTCTGTGACAGCCATTAACAGTAGCTTCAAATATAGATGAATGAATCACTTTCAGGCCAGCACTAACATATTCACCTATTTTACAGAGCCACATCTCCACATGGTCAGCCTTCAAGAACTTATCCAGGGCAGATTAACCTTTCACGCTACGTATTACTTTTTCAATGGTTGCTGTTCTGCGAGGACAAAGATGAAGGTTATGCATGGTTTTATTTGCTTATCAAGGAACATCATGATAAATAAACAAAACATGTTTTTCGTATATTGCCAACTGCAAGGGGACATTTTTATGAGCACCACTGCCAGTACTAGCATGTACACAATGTGCCAATACTAACCAGGGCATCGCAAGGTTGAAGTCCTGGATGAAAGCCTTGCTCAACAGATTGGTGCTTTTGTTGTTGTGCCTTAGGGCCCCAGGTGCATCAATACACTGTAGGCCCAAAGGCCCAGGTTTGGTGTTCAAGGAGGAAAGAAAATAATATAAGAGATTGAGGATTATTAATTGAAGGTATAGTTGTGTGGAGAGTTTTTCTCTTTTTGCCAAATAATGAAACTCAATCAAATGTTATATTTACAGTTTTTCTCGATTGTATACACACAAAAAATGGAACTATGCACACAATTCTGAAAACTTGAAGATCATGTATCAATTACAAGACTACAGACTGCTATACTCTAAGCACAATACCACTGTTTTCACATTTTTGCTAAACGCTAAGCACAAATCTCATCATTTAGCACACTTGGTTCACCTGGATCACACTGGCCTTCAAAACGCAACAACTAATTACCAATAAGTCTAACTCACTTCTCACCTGTTCAAACTCAACTGGCAAAACACTTCAATCATGTGTCACAGCATTAAAGAGGACTCGGGGAGCTCTACTGTGTTGTAGATATTGTCCTTTGGCCTGATCAGGGTTGGAGGTGGGAAACATACTGATTTACATGTAGATCTGTTTCACCTCATTTATATTCTTAAATAAATTAGGTATTTTTTGTATCTAGTCAGTTCAGCTGAACATTTTACTGTATTACTGTAAAAAAAAATATTTGCTTTGTTACCTTTTTGTACTTTTGTACTACTTACACTGATTTCATCATTACATCCCCCGAAAGACATTTTCTTACTGTAGCATTTTTCATTTTTACTTATCAGTGCAATTACAGTACAGTAATTTACCAAAATAGGTAACATTGGTGTATTTCCAGAAGAATGTTGCAGGATCAACTAGGTGTACAGTATGGCCTCATAACATGGCCTCATAAAGCCAAAAAATATGTAAATAGTATTTTGATGGAAGTGCTTTGAATTGATCACACCAGTGTTTAATTGATGCTCTCTAAGAGATATTCACTTGATAGCTTTGTTTAGTTTGGTGGAAAAAAAACAGTTTTGAGAAGAATTTGTGTCGTTTTAACAAAATGATTAACTCATCTCAGGTTTGTGTTTAGAGTTTGAGAAATTGAGCTCTAGTTTCAGAAAACGTGTTTAAACTATTTAGACGTTTAAACGTTATTATGGAGAGAGCGAAAAAGAGCATGTGTTTGTGTCAGAGAGAGTTGAGACACAGAGAGGGAGAGAGAGAGAGAGAGAGAGAGAGAGAGAGAGAGAGAGAGAGAGAGAGAGAGAGAGAGAGAGAGAGAGAGAGAGAGAGTGTTTCAGTAGCTGGGTAAAACCTGATTTACTGTAATCAAACCCCGTCGAACAATTAATACATTTATTCTTATGTCATGCTCACTTTTGCACTTTTTATCTTTGGGTGCAAGAACCAACAATTTGAGTCATCATTTTTCTAATGAAACTCAAAAACAAAGCAAAGTAACGGACGATTTGTTTACATTAACTCGCAGTAAGATGTGATTTAACTTAAATAGAAGAACATTTGGCATAGCATGTTTAACACCCGATTATCAGATTTGGGCATTATAGACCTAATCTCTCAAATATTTGCCAATGGTGCAGATGTGTGACAGTAGTATTTGCTTTGCCAAAGTTTCGGATCTTCCAATCAGGTGGTCGCTCTGAATCATGGTTCAAACGAACCTTGTCACCTTCCATGAGGCATATGTGTTTATTTATAAAGCAAGAGGGCAAGGGCACTTCCTCGGTCTATTTGGGGTCATGCGGTGCTCCTAACGTGGACCCATCAATGAATAGTGGGCTCGACGGCCACACCATGCAGGACTGACCCCTGATTGGTTAGACACACAGCAGGAATAAACACTCTCGGGGTATATATATATTGTCTTAAGGTGTGACACTTCCAAGAAACGAGAAACCACAAAAAAGACACTAGCCTGAGCCTAATAACAGCTAAAGGGCATTTCGCCGAGTTATAGAGTCTCGACTCTCATACAGATAGATACAAAATGAGGGCGCAGATACAGAAAGTACCGCAGATAGTGGAGTTTCTGAAAAAGAAGTCTGTGGGACTGCAGCACTTGAAAGCGACATCGTCGGTGTGCGTGCTGGAAGAAAAGGATGTGGCGGCGGTTCCGACGTGCCCTCACGCGGCGTCCCGGGCACAGAGCATGGATGCGATCCCTGGACCCACCAACTGGCCCCTGTTCGGGAGCTTGATTGAGCTGATCCGCAAAGGTGGTCTCACCAGACAACACGAGGCACTGGTACGGTCACACACGTTTTTATGCATTAGGCTACTAAC
>NC_079424.1:17326402-17361402 GCF_026213295.1 Gadus chalcogrammus
GTATCTGAAAAATGTATCCTAGGGCATTATTACTCTGAAACTGAGCACCGAAATGAAAAAAAAAAATTGTGTTTGTAATCTTTTTGGCAGTTATTCACAACTGCTTGACGCACACACATATATGGCTGCAGCATGAAGTGACCTAGTGCCACGGTGATTAGCTAAAGGTCTCACACACATGACTTGGGTTACAAAACAAGCACCATGGGATACAGGCATGCATCCCATGGTGCCCATGGTATGACCGGGAGCGCGCCCGGGCCTCCAAAATGATCACGTTCAGTCAAACTCCCTCCCCTTCCCACAACCCCTTCCCCCCGCTAGTGTAGTCACAAGTTGGTTTACTTGTGATTTAAGGGGCTCCAACACCACAGATCATCCAGGGAATGTTCATAACTTCTGACAGCTGCATACCTGTATATTTCAACCAAAAACAACAACATTGGATCATGTTCAGCTGACGTTAAACAGCTTACCTTTGAGTGGATGCTTTCTAGCCCCCTCGAGAACCCATTCCAAAACGCTTATATTATAATTATTCTGCAAATTCTTTCAGGTTATCGCCGTCTGTTCCATTCACCAGCCGGACCCTGGATAAAGACACTGTGTTGGGCGATTACGCCCTTCCCAAAGGAGTAAGTGCATTGTTTTTTTCCCCCTTACAGTTGACCTAAGATATTGGCATGTGAAAAAAGCTATTTTGAAGAGCGGACATTTTGAGGTAGAAAAACAATTAACTCAGTGAATTAGGATCTGTCTGAATAGAACAGCATGAGGCGGATGAAATGGATGCGGCTTGGATGACACTCTTAACATATTCAACTGAAAGAACTGTAAGCTTACGCTTTATTTCACGTGTTCTTACTCCTCTCTGTGTACAGACGGTCTTAATGATCAACAGCCACGCGTTGGGGTCCAACGAGGAATACTTTGACGAGGGAAAGACCTTCAAACCCGAGCGGTGGCTTCGGGAGAACAACACCATCAACCCCTTTGCCTACGTGCCCTTTGGCATCGGCAAGAGAATGTGCGTGGGCCGGCGGCTGGCGGAGCTCCAGCTACACCTGGCGATGAGCTGGGTGAGGACTGGAGCAATATGCACGGCCAACGGCTGAGGCGATCAGAAAATAAAATCAATTTGAAGAATAAATTAATTAATAATAATAACAAATATATTCAGTAGTATACCATATGCCGCTTGCTTCAGTCTACTGTAGCGGCATTTTTTGTTTGTTATCCCAAGTAAGGGGGGCGGGGGGGTCACGGTGTACGTTTGGTAGAGGGTTTTCTTTTGTGGTTATTTTTGAGATGTGAATCACACTAAGCCCGTGTGTCCTTCTCGCAGCTGGTGAGAGACTATGAGATTGTGGCGACCGACGACGAACCGCTCGATATGATCCACTCAGGACTGCTGTCTCCTGACCGGGAGCTCCCTGTGGCCTTCCGCAAACGATGAGGTAACGAAACCTTGAGATGTGCACTTATGTACTATTTATGGTTCAGGTTAAAGAGTCTGTCAAATGGTTGAGACAATACGTAGGCTGAATTATACCTATAGCAATTACACCCAACTCTGTCAACCCTTACGAGAAATGTTAAAGAAAGGCAAAAAATGTATTCAGGCTGTTAATTCTCAATTAAAAAAGGTAAAAGGGGTTGTGCTGACACACTTTCAGGGTATTAATGTTTTATGTATTTTATGCCTAGGTCCCATGCTCCACTGTGGTGGACGAAGCAACAGCAACGGGATCCGTCTGTGACTGGCCCTGTGACTCCTTCCAATGCTGCTCTGTACATAGAGAAACAACTGTGTAATCACACAGAAAATATACCTCAAACTTTATACATTCAACTATTTAACTAATGCTTTTGATGTTTAGCTGACCAAATACGAGTTGTTATATATATAATATATATGTTAAAAATGTGATGAAATTCTTCAATGGATATTGTACAAAGGCTGCTGCCCTCAAATCTTAGTGAGTGTTCTCACCCAATGAAAATTACTTCATACTTTATATATTTTACTATAACTTATAGGCCTATCCATATAAGCATGGTATTTGTTTATTTCCATTGTTTATGTAACACGTATATGATTGTAATAATGCTCATAGTTTTCCCTTGAGAAATATTTTATTGAAATAAATATTAAAAACACCACTGTCTATATTCAATTAATTTTCATCGCTAAATAATTGTTCCGAATTCCGTCAGGAATCAATCAATTGTTGATTCTGTCAGGCAGATAATGATGCGCCCTTTCCACTAGGTGGGGTACTTTTCCTTTTGAAAACATTGACAGTAGTATATCGTTTTTACTGGATGCACGGAACACGGAACACATAAATAAATAAATTAATTAGGTGGTTGTTTAAATGGAGCCTTTACTAAATACTGGGCTTTTAGAAATGTAATAATTCTATGGACCCCAGCAAGTCAAAATCCTTAATTACAAGACCGGTCCTCACAGTCGAAAACCTTGGCACAGTGTCCCACCTCCGCCTGTGTGACATCTTCCAATCACAATATAGTTCCTGCTGCTTGCTTTCACGTTATTTTGATAGCACGGAGTATTTAACATAACCACATAGCTATAGATGGTCTTTCAACATACTTTGCTCTTATAAACATCCATTCCACATCATATTGTCTCATTTCATATGGTCAAGTATACATCAAATCATATCAATAAGGATTTGGGACCCTTACTAGCAAAGAGTTTCTTAGGTAGATTTTGGATTCAAGATATAAGTGTATTTTTTGAATTACAATAAAATGGTTCCCATAGTAAAGTGCATTATGATGTTGCTTGATGGAATGTCAAATGTATTGAATGTCAAAAGTAGCTTAAAAATAAAAATTCTTTACTGATAACCCTCGCCTCCCGCACCATTATCTTGTGTGGTTAATATCTTACTTTTGGATACATAACGGTTCTCAGCCCCATGTGATCTGTCTGTAGGGAAAAGTAACGAGCCAGCCAGGAGTCGAACCTGGAATCTTCTGATCCGTAGTCAGACGCGTTATCCATTGCGCCACTGGCCCGCTGTAAAACCTCTCAAATCGAAAAAAGTATTTGACATAAAGGCTAAGACTGCCTGCAGTTCTCATCCCCTCCAATAGGTGGCAAAGCTCCTGTTGGACCAGATCACAAAATATTGTTTTCTATGAATGTTTCTATCCATGTTTCTATGATTGTAATTAACCAACATTTCCAAGGGGAGTTTAAATCTGCCGTTGAACAGTTTCGGTCACTTATCCTAAGCGGCCTGATGGTTCACATACACACTCAATTGTGTTAAAGGTTGGGTACGCGATTTGCGAAACGCCAGCAGATTTTGAAAACACACAACTCAAATGGTCCTACCCCCTCTCCTTCAACGCTGACTCTACTTGCTGTAGTTTGGTCTGGCTTTGCGAGACTACGCTGACTCTGACTCCACCCATTCCAAGTACCTGGACGCGCAATCATGCACGAGCGCGAACAGAGATGCGCGAGAGCGAGCCAGGCTAGCGTAGGTTTTCGTTTAACAACATGGCACTACATTCAGCTGTAAATTGCACCCAGTACCGCGGGAAGTAGGGGTTTTGGGGGTGCTGCAACACCCCCTGTCCGAGGCCCTGTCTTATCACAGAAAACGATCATTTCTAAAAACTCCGGCCAAAGTGGAGATTTCTGAAAACGCCGGTTATGTGTTGTCGTATCAACGGGGAGAAACTGGATTTTAGGTTCTGAAGCGTCACATTATGCACCAGGAAATGCTTAACGTCATGTGAGCGTCCGCTGTACCGTATTGGTCCGAATATAAACACAAACCCCATTGTAATACGACCTATATTTGGAAAAAAGATTTGAAGACCAGATCTTGATTTCATGAATAAATAAATTGTATTAATTGAAATAATATACGAAAATAAAAAGGCATAGAATAAAACACTGCATTGCCACTAAACAGTAGTGCAAATAGGCCGTACTGATGTGTACACCAAAGACTTCCTGACACTCCTCTGCCCCGCTGTGTTCGCTCTGGCTGTGGTCGCTCCGAACTGTTTCGGCCCGTGGCAAAGCGAGTCATCCTCGCTGCTGTCCAAGGCATGTTGAGACGCAGCATTTATTTAATGCTCATATGTCCTATTGCTGAAAAAAGGTTATATGAAAAAGTGTGAGGGTAGCGGTGGTGCGCTAAACTTGTTCTGTGAGCAGCTGGATGTGAACCATGGTGTGAAGGAAGTGAACACAACGATCGATTTTCAACTGTGCGCGCATGCACTGGTGTAATTGAGCTGCGCTGCTATATATCTTTTTTTTATCAATGTGACGAGTTGCGAGTCTAGTGCAGGCCGGGTTTTTTTTCCCAGCTCCCCCTGCTGAGAATACGTTCTCGCGGCTATGGTTGCACCAGATGTTATAAACATTAAACGGTCACATAAATCATTACTATTTTTAGAAAATGTATGTTTGTTTCATATAATTGTATTGGAAGTCCTGGTTTTCACTAGGGTTGCCGCGGTGTGGACATTTTCACACCGAGTAATACACTCGTCTCAACACCGGTATTACCGAGTATAAACGGTATAAACTTTGAAACTAGGTCAACCGCCACACAAGCATCGGTTTTTAGACCCTTCTCGTCCTTCAGTTGCCGCAAACGTTCAAAAGCAGCGCCTAGGATTATTCTTGATTTCAGTTTTTCTCTTTCAGCGTTTTTATTATCAATTACTCTCTGAAAAAGAGTTTTCCTTCTCTTTGCTGGTGGTGGTGGTGGTGGTGGTGGTGGTGGGGATGGTGGCGTCTTGTCTGCCATGGAAATTGTCTTCTACTGCTAGGTCCAAATGTGGATTAACTAGTTCCAGTAGATACCGCAGGATAACAACAAACAGGAGCTTGCTCTGGGTCACGAGCTCTGGGTCACGAGTACTGCACGAAGGGGTCGCGCGCGGGGCGCGGGGGAGGGGGGGAGGGGGAGTGCAGTACGACCGTTTGATTGACGTACTTACTGTCCAATGAAACTCGGTGGCAATGGAAATGATTGGCTGGAGTTTTTCGAGCCCTGCCCGTTCCACAGATGATTGACAAGTTTAATTTTCATGTCAGTACTTCTAACTCAGTGGCTCTAAGCGGGTTATGATAAGGATTTCAAGTAATTTTGCAAAAATGGCCAAAAAAGCGAATCACCTACGCAACCTTTAAGTGCCTCTTACTTATAATAACTCCTTGCCTAACAGCAAGTGACTTTAGCATGTCATTGTAATTCATTCCGAGGTTAAAATAGAACGATATCTCTTATATCTTGTCCATAGCCGACATGCGTCTAACCCCTGCTGCGACAATAGACAACACAGCCACACTCGAATTATTAAACTGTGGCCACAAAATAATTATCTTGGTCCTTCAAATTATTAAACTGTGGCCACAAATTAATTATCTTGTTCCCACAAATTATTAAACTGTGGCCACAAATTAATTATCTCGTTCCCGCAATTTATTAAATTGTGGCCACAGATTATCAAGTCATGCAAACAGATCACTAAGTCGGGCAAACAGATATATATTTTTTTCCCAGATGTCACCAGAGGGGCTCCGTAAAAACCTCTCAAACCGAAAAAAAGATTTTACGTAAAGGCCAAGACTGCCTGTAGTTCTCTTCCCCTCCAATAGGTGGCAAAGCTATGGACCAGGTCACAAAATATTGTTTTCTATGAATGTTTCTATGAATGTAATTAGCCAACATTTTCAAGGGGAGTTTAAATCTGCCGTTGAACTGTTTCTGTCACTTAACCTAAGCGGCCTGATGGTTGACATACACACTCAATTGTGTAAATGAGGATAACTTTCCCATGCCAGATTATCAACACATAAGAAACAAGGTTCTCAACATGGCTTTTAATAGAGTTATGACTGTAGGCATCTGGAAGATACATTACATTTCAATACAATTCATTTGATTTTGAGCTAGATTGTCCCTCATCTTTAAAAAGAAAAAAGCAGTTTCTAATAGTATTTCTAATTAATCATTGGCGTCATGAGGGCCAAAAATCAGACTTCAAAATCCAGGAATGGGGTGTTTGATAGTTTCTATTCATTTTATTACACCACCAGCTGTGGTCCTCCTCTAGTCTCATCCTCTTGTTGTTCTCCGCTGTTTCTTGATATGTCGAGTGGCTGGTCTGATACGGACATGTTCAGAAACAAGGCGGCATGCAAGCCTAACGCTATTCGGGAACAAGTTTGAGATATTTCCATAGATGTAACAATAACAAAATAAAAGGGAACGTGATTCAATGTAGCAAGTTAAAGCCTTCATCAACCAAATAAATGTTTAATATTTGTATGCATTTACAATTTATACAATTTGAAATCCATTTAAGGATTCTAAACATAGACTTATATACCGCCGTTGGGATGTGGAAGGAGTTGTGAGCAATCAATCATTCATACAATAAAGCATGTTACTAATTCTAGTAAATTGAAAAGATTCTCAAATAATTAAGAAAAATGGGAAGTTGTAGAGTGCAAAGGTAGCATAACGTGAGCGATCTCTTACATTGAATAATAAATGTTAAATAGTGTTTTCAATGCCCCAAGAATTAAGTGACCTATTACCATCCTTCATATTCTGTCATCTGTATGTTATACTTAAAAGTAACCATCATCCCACCTATACAAAACTTAAATAACACAACCACCATCAGACAAACTCCATAAAATAATTAGAATCAAGATGAATTACAATTAATTCTTCTTGTTGGAACAGTGTTGAAAGGGAAGAAGAAGCACGTCCACATTAACTGAAGCCCGTCCACCACAGTGTCCAGGGTCTCTGGTCGCCGTCACCAAAGCAGCAGAGAGCCCATGAGTCTATTTCTGGTTCTTCAGCAGCTCGTCGATCTGGGTTTTGTACATGTTCTTTACGTCGTCCAGGTCCATCCTCAGCTCCTGAGCCTCCTCGGCCTTCTCCCCGTACATCTGGAGGATGGTGTTGTGTCTCTGCTCCAGATCCTGAGACACAAACGTCACACACGAGTTAAACATAGGAGCTTTTCACGCAAACGAGCTTTGATTGATCCATGGAAACTAATCCTGTTTGAAACTGTTCTCCAACCACCCATAAACTGTGGTGGCTGCCTCCTACTACTCCATACTACTCCTTCATCTCAATGGGTTAAGGCCCCCTCCACACGGAGCCGATTTTTTGATGAAACCGCATAAGTCTATTGCGGTTTATCAAGGGGCTTTATTCACCAGCTGTCAGAGTTGCGTTGAATTTTTTATTTTTTTATTTATTTGTATTCTTTTTGTAGCTTTAAATAAACCCCCTTGATAAATGTAATAATTATTTCTACTAAATTTTAAAGGTTGAATCTCCTCGTGTTGTGCGTTTCGGCCGACCGTCCAGACGGAGCCAGCGAATCCGGTGCCCGAAACCGCACATTTCTGAAACCACCCTCGGAGGTGGTTACAAATCTATCCGGACCTATGCGGTTTCGTGTTAGGATTCGTCTGGCTGCTGAAACGCAAACGATGACGACATTAGCCCCCCACCAGCTGGGGGACGTCAGAGTTGCGTTGAATCTTTTATTTATTTGTATTCTTTTTGTAGCTTTAAATAAAGCCCCTTGATAAATGTAATTACTAACTGTACATTAAAAAGTGTTTCTGCTCAATTTTAAAGGTTGAATCTCCTCGTGACTGAATGTTTGTATACAGCGCGCAGGCTGTATGCGCGCAGGCTTGATGCGCTCCACTTTTTTCTGTGGAGAACCAGCGCCTTGAATATTTATTACAGCATTTCAAAAGCTGGTTGCGGTTTCACAATGACTCCGTATTTACGGAGATATTCCTGAACCGCATAAAACGAAAGCAGATAGTTTTCGCCCGTTTCGGCTCCGTGTGGACGGGGCCCGAGTCTCCCACCTGACAGTTTTTCAGAACTATAATGAAGTGTTTCAAATGCAAACTACAATGATCCAATACAACAGCCACAGACATACAGTATAACACATCATCTAGCCTCACAGCACACAATGTGTTTGGTTTATGTTATCTTCAGTGGGCTCCTCTTGTGTAGCCGGTGGCGGGCCGAGCTCACCTTGAGCTGGACCTGGAGCCTGGGGATGTCCTTCACCAGGAGGTCCATGTCATCGTTCTGGTTGGTGAGGCGGACCACCTCCTCCGCCATGACGGAGCGACTCCTCTCCAGGCTGGAGATCTCCAACTGACAGCACACACACACACACAACAAGGGGACAGAGCATGTCAAACAAGGAACACACAAGCTACCAGAGAATGTGAAGGTAACTAAATGAATAAGTATTACATAAATTAAGAAAAACTGGAAAACATAGATTCAACATCCCTGCGAGCAGCTGCCTTGAATGCTTACAGCCTCAGGCTGTTTAATCAAGCCAATAACTTAATTATAATAATCAATTCTATTCATAATATCAGATTACTGGTGTACAGAGCATTCGGCGGTGAGGACGATCCAATGTGCGCGTATTGATCCTCATCAAGGCCTGTGCAGATGTTCTATGCCCTGCTACCTGTAGCTGCGCAATCTCTCCTTCTCTCAGTTTGAGCTGCGACTGCAGGTTCTCCATGATGCTGGAGCCTCCAGAGAGCCTGGCCGCCTCGTACAGGTTGGTCCCACTGAGGGACATGGACATGGGCATGACTCCCAGCGAGTGGTCCATAGAGTCATCCTTGGCAAAGAAAGACCGAAAGATAAATGAACAACAGCAACAACAATGTATTCGGGCGATAAGATAAAACCATTCAGTTTGACAACGTCTTGAGCCTCCACCTATGAATTGACGTCAGTGGTAATTCAGTGATATTTAAAAAGGTCCCATGGCGTGAAAATGTCATTTAAGGAGGTTTTCTAACATTAATATGAGTAATATGAGCACCATGGCCGGGCGGTGGTGCCTCGGAGCTATCCGCTGCCCGCTGCCGAGGCGGTTGTGCCTCGGCAGCGGGCAGCGGGGCTCCGGCGGGAGACAGTCGTGGTCACCAATCCCTTTCTCCTCCATTTTGCGGTCCAGTCTACTTCTGATTGATGTGGAAGAACCCGAGACGTGGGAGAACCCGACGCAGTCTTTTGAGATTCATAATATGGTCTGGAGCGCCACACACAGCTTTTGGCCGTGATAATATATATTATATGATATAGATATCTATGTATAATATGATATTATTTAGATATAGAGCTCCAGGACTCACACCAGAGCACCCGGAGTGTTCGAGAATATTTACAGAACACGGCCATAGGCTGTGTGCGCCTCCGGATGATATTATGAATCCGAGCCATTGCTATACATCCATTGTAAACACGAGCGCATGGTATCGTGGCTGCAATCTGCTCAGGGCCACACCCCCACCCTCCACCTTTACCTGCCTCTTATAAAACGGCACGTTTGTGGAAAGCTCATCGTGGGACTGGCTCGTAGTGGCTGTAATTCTGCACCAAGGCTGAATTTCTTGAACGTCTTCAAATATTGTATGATGGGCCCACTGACTAACACCTACATATAAGTATACATAAAGTAGCATGCCCTGGGACCTTTAAGGGCTAAAAGCTTGATCTGGCATCGCGTGTTGTGCATACCTGGGAAAAGGTTGAGGCGTACAGACCGGCAGTGTCGGTCCCACTGATGGAGCTGGAGCGGGACAGGGAGGGGGTGGAGGAGGCTGGGGGCTCCCCTACAGAGTGGGCCATGGCCTTTCTCTCCTTGGGTTACAGACCAAAACAAATTCAATGTTTTAATGAATGGTTAACTTGGATAATGTCCACATCAAGGAAGAAGGACATACCTTCTCCTTGAGGGCCTCCTGTGCAAGGTAGCATTTCTTCTTTTCTTGCTCCACCTTCATCTTCTCCATCTCCAGCTGATTGGTCAGAAGCAGCTGGCGGGCGGAGCATTAAACAAGTATTACAGAAAAATAGCTTTTAAACTACTGTTTAAATATTTAACAGAAATACAATAAGTCACCGATTCTACCCTTATTTAATAGAAAAATAGAGGTAATAATACATATCTAAATAATTATCCACATCTTAATTTAATAAGGGACTAATGCCATGAAGCCAAACCCAAGACGTAAAAGCAGAATCAAATAAATGGACTAAGGAACACTTACCTTTTCTTTCTTGGCCTCATCTAGCAAGCGGCTGTGCTCTCCACGCAGGTTTTCCAGCTCAACATGCTCTCTACACAGAGAAACACAAACAAGCTCTATTGTTGTACGAAATGACACCCAAAAATATATGTTATGCATCAAAACACAATCGCCAACTCAAATAAACCGGGTTGGAGAAGGCATTATATAGTATCAACGGTAGAAAGGAAACTTTAATATTTTTATTTATTTCCATAGGCAAACTAAGAGCTTTCACTGGTGTGTAATTAATAAGCAGACACTAACAACCATCTGCGAGGGGTTCCATTAAGTTAAACACAAGAGGAGCTCTAGGCAGGATCCATGAGGCTAAGAGTGAAAAGTTACGAGCCAGCCAGGAGTCGAACCTGGAATCTTCTGATCCGTAGTCAGACGCGTTATCCATTGCGCCACTGGCCCACTGAAAAGACACATGTTTCTCAAAGAGAAAAGCCTGGCGCCCCACCCCCGCCTGTATGACATCCTCCAATCAGAGTGGAGCTACGCCCACTTCCTCTCTAACATGACCGCAGCTAAAGAGTTCTGAAAACATTTTAGACAGTAATGAATGTTGATACTATATGCCACATATTGGAACAAAACAAACTACTTAACTAGCAAAGTGTTTCTGAGGAATTTGACATCTAAAATGTATGCAAAACATTTTCTTCTATTGAATTCATACGTATCATCTATCAAATCATTACATTATTTATAGTCCATGTGTTTTCTTCTTTTATCAACCACAAATTATCCCGATTGATGAAACCCATAAATAATATAAAAGTATATAACTATTATCCACATGCGCATTAAAAAAAAGGTAGAAGTGACAAACAATTATTTTCACTTCATTCAAGCTTCTGGGGCACATCTCAAACTTCCTGGGGACATTATAGTCAGCCAGCAGTCACGTTGTTTTTTGCACCACTGACCTTCTATGAGAGTTTGATTTTCTAAAGAAACAACGACCCCAAAACACAAAGGCCAAGCCGTTCTGCATGACTGCTCCCACTTTCTCTCCGTTACTTTACATAGAGGCCTGAGAAACCCGGGCAGGTCCTAATCATGCAACACAATACATCATTTACTTTACACTCAACTGGGGAAGTCCCACAGAGTCTCTCACAAATGAAGAGAGTGTGGTTAGAAGACTTTAGAAAGCAGCTGATCTGTGAGTAAGTGACCCGTCAGTACACCTTAACCTGGCTGCTCTCCAAGTGGTTCATTCAAATGTATTCAGCCGTTTGAGTTCCTCAAGTATCCAAAACCTTACTATTGCCCTCACATGAATAAATTCAGAGAAAACCGATTCAAGAGTACTTACTACTTCTAGGATCGATACACAACCTAATAATAAATCATGACTAAGGTTTCCCGGAGTCTGCCAGGGTTTCAATCAAGGAAGGAGGCACAGTTATTCTTTGAGTACGTTTGCGGTCCGTTTGTGAGCCGTTACCTGCTGCTGTCCTCCTCCAGCCTCTCCCTCTGGTTCTTTTCCGTGCCCAGCTCCACCACGTAGCGCCCCTTTTCCTTGCGGAGCAGAGAGTTCTGGGACTCCAGGGAGGCCAGCTGGGAGCGTACGGCCATCCCCTCCTCTGTGGCGGCGCGCTCCTTCTCCACGGCAACAGCCAACTGCGCCTGGGCGTCCGCTTGTCCGGGCAAATACAACTAATTGTTTAGCGTCTAGCGTCATCTTCAGCCACGTTCAAAAACACAGAGCCAAAAACGTGTCCTTACAGAGTCGGTCCGAGATGTTCTTCTCGAGCTTCTCCCATGAGGCCGTCTGGCCCCCCAGCGACGCCTGCAGGTTCTCGATCTGTCTGAGCAGGGGCCGCGTGGCTGAGGTCATGCCCTGACTCAGCTCCTGGTTCCTGCTCTCGGCTTCCTGAAGCCTCTTCACGGGGGAACCAAAACCACAGGGTTTGAGGAGTTGAAAAATACCGTCTAAATTAGAACTGCATAGGGCTTCATCGTGACATCGTGTCTTGAAACGGCCCATTTGAAAAAGGCGCCCCTCTTACCTGCTGCAGCTGGCTGATCTCTTCCCTCAGGTAGTCCTCCTTCCTCGCCTGCTGCTGCTCCGCCCGCTGCAAGGCCACCCTCAGGTCGGCCACCTGCAGCACCCCGGGGAGAGAGGGTCAGCGTGTGGAGGTGCATCAAAACCCTGGGTGTCCCCAAAAGCTAGGTAACAATGTCCGTCTGTGAAAGAACAGTAGTCTGCTAGCGTAACAATACCGTTTTCAATGTCACGATGCAGCAGCTTAACAAAAACATTAGAATCCCATGATACAGTTATCATTGAAGCACCGCTCTCCGGTGGACAGGAGATACATTTTATTTCCACTTTGCATTAGGTGCAGATAAGCAGTTGAACCGACCGAGTGTGTGAAGCTATATAATAATAGTAGTAATAATAATGGATTGAATTTATATAGCGCTTTTCTAGACACTCAAAGACGCTTTACAGTGAAGGGGGGACCTCACTATGCAGTAGGTAGGTATGCATGTGTCTCCATGGCCCACGCCCATGGCGGTACCTGATTGCCCAGGGCCTCCTGTTGTAACCGCGCCTCCTCCTGGGCCTTATCCAGGGTGACACTCAGCTGCTCCTTGGCCTGGGTCTCCCTGCTCAGAGCCACCTCCTGGGCTTCACTGTCTCTGCTGGCCTTGGCCTTATGGAGCTCCGCTAGCTCCCTGCACACAGAAGGAGTGGAACCAGACCCCCGTCAGCACAGCTTCATCCGCTTGTTCACATTTCTCTCAATTTCAAAAGATTGAAAAATGTACTAAATAGAACGATATAAATAGAACTATAGCCCTTAATCGTGGTACTAGTGACACACAAAGGGTTTAAATAGAACTATAGCCCTTAATCGTGGTGCTAGTGACACACAAAGGGTTAAGAAACTGTAAAAGTGGAATTTATAGTCGCTGAGATGCGCCACTCGTGAAGGGCATGGGCTGCAACGTTGCCGAGACCCGCAGGTCGTGCACTCTGCTTGCTTCAATATTTCAGAGGGGCCACGAGATCATCACAGATGACCATGAAGACGTAATTTTTGGTTGCAAAAGTGCCTGATTTAAGTGAATGGTTCAACCGGAACCTTTCGCACCACCAACTCCTCCAGCGCCCAGACGACCTGCTCAAACTGATGCGTTGCCACTGGATCTGGTGAAGCCTTTCAGTTTGTTCATCACAACAATGCTGTTGGGGAGTCAGAGGGTTTTACTTGTAAGAGCTGTCCAAGGCGGCCTGAAGGCTGCGGTTCTTCTCCTGCAACTCCTCAGAGTCCATCTGCAGGCGAGTGGCCTCCTTCTCCTGGCGCTCCACCACGCTGTTCAGCTTCTTGATGTTCTCCCTGTGCTGCTTCTCCACCTCCTCCTTCCCATCCAGAACCTATAAGAACGATAATGGAGACAGGGTTCCACACCAGGCTGGGAAACAAATACCATATTGGCACCAGACTGATACCCAGCACATTGATGGGGTTCAGACATCTTAAATAGATATATTTATTTGAGGATTTTTTGAATTGGCCTATGAAAATGGACTTAAATCCAGTATAGAGCTCAAGCACCCATCACACCAGGGGGGATAGCTTTATCTTCACGCAACACCTCACATCACCAGTTATCTGACTTGTGAATCCCACCGAGACTAGCAGTATGCTGGCACCCCCCCGCTGACCTGCTGGAGCTGTCGGAGCTCCTCCTCCAGTTCTCTGAGCCTCTTGCTCTGCTTGGAGACCCTGCCTTCGCTGTCCTTCTCCTTCACACGCAGCTTCTTGATGATGTTGCAGTGCTGCAGCTGCTGCTTGGACAACTTCTCACCTGGACACCCACGAAAACAACAAGGATAACATTGAATGCCAAAGTTCGCTGGTGTGCTCGTGTATTTAAAGTATCCCAGGTATATTTGAATATTAAAATAATACCAGGAAGAGTAATAGAGGCCCAGTGTCCCATTGTAATGCTGTGTGACAAGTTCCTAGAGTTCCTTGTTTAGCGGAGTTTGCATGGTGTAGACAGGCCTATTGAAGCAGAGGCCTGGAAGCTGAGGATGTTGTAGAGGCCTATTGAAGCGTCCTCACCTTCCTCAAGCAGGCCTCGTATCTGCTCCTCCTTCTCTTTGATGATCTCCATCGCCTCCGCGTTCAGTCTGGTGGTCAACACCTCCCGCATGCTCTTGATCTCCTACAGCAAAACGAACCAAGAATATATCTTCTCAACAAAAACAGACCAGTGCCTGCAGTTTCAATGAAGGAGCAGTCACAACTTAACTCGACTAGATTTGAGGTCCAGGAGACGAGTGAAGTACCTTTTTGGCGATGTCCCTCTCTTTGCAGGCTACCTGGGCCTTCCTCTCAGTGTCTGCTATGCGCTGGGTGAACTCCTCCTTCAGAGACTGGACTGTGGAGGTCTCCTCCTTCAGGGCAACCACTTCACTGGAAGAGGTCATAAGAGTACAGGCTCATTATCCTTCTGTCAACACCTCCACACGGAACCAAGTAACAAGACCATAACGAGGATTTCTATACTTGATGAAACTAGGTAAAGATTATAATTCTCCTCGTCTGAGTGACTAAGCATTGAACCATAGGAAGCCCCTATAGTGACCATAATATTTATCAAATCAATTATTATTATCATTATGATACGTGTTTGTTTGCAAAGCAAGCCACTATTTTTTATCATGCATCATAAATTAATAGGTTAATAGGACCCAGAAGGTCCGTAAGGATAGATCTTTCTGTATCTTGAAAAGGTAGGAAAACAACATTTGGTGCACAAGCCTGTTACGTGTTATTGGCAAATAAAAGTTGTCCAGCGACTTGAAACGTAGCACTCGTATTAGCCTAGGTAGAATTCTCTTATAGAATGAAAAATGTAAAGGTTCAGCCTAACTAATGTAATTATGCTACAGTACATAATTTCTCATTGTGACTGATCCATTTCAGTTTAGATTTAAGAATATTGAAGGCTCCAGTACAACATATTGGTTGGGGCTGCTCGGTTATGGAAAAAAATCATCATATCGATTATTTTGGTCAATATTGAAATCAAGATTATTCAAACGATTATTTTTGATTTTTCGAAAACATGATGTATTTATTCAGCATGTCTCTCCCAGAAAACAAACTGCAATTGAGTACTTGGAAATTTCGCCTTGAATAAATACACAAAATGGTCAAATAGAAAAAGTTCAAATCTAAAATAATGTACAGATATGTATCCAGCTGTTCGCTAAAATCAATATCGCGATCAAAATTTGATAATTGCCCAGCCCTAATATTGGTGCAATATCTTTATATAATACAAGTTGCCAGGGCTCAGCTATAAAAGGGGTTATTGCAGCCCGGCACAGCCGCCTGAATCAAATATTCTTTTCAGGAATTGGGGAAACGGTGTACTGCAATATACTCACTCTCTGAGGTTGTCACACTTCTCCTCCAGGCGGACCTTGTCCGTGCTCACTGTCAGCAGCTGGGACTCCCTCTTCTCCAGACGACTGGAGAGCTCATCAATCACCTGGAGGAAGCCCCCCAGGAGGGGGTTGTTTTGGTCCATTAGAGAAGCAAACACAACGACACTCGCAAAGTACTAGCAATAGGAAGGAAGCCATTACTTCCCAGGTTCATTAACTGTTTCACTTTCCTACCACCAAACATTTACATGAATCAATCTAATACAATACAGAAGACCCACTTAAATGACAACAGACGTATCGTCCATCCCACAGCAGCATGATGCTTTCGTGCTAGAACTATAAACTAGGTTTTTATTTTCGTCTTGACATTTAAACGATTGACAGATTTCAGGTTGGTTAGTCAACAGATTATTAAAACCAGTAGGTCCTAACCTTCTCCAATACAAATATTTGAACCAAGGTTGGAATTACAGACCAACGAAACAGGATGGCTCCATGCCTTACTGTGCTTGTGAATAGCAATGGAATGTTTGCCAAAAACAGAACTGTCTGTTTGCTCAATATAAAATATGTCTTAGTCAAAACAAAACATTGGTAGATGTCTACAGAGTAAAACAACTACCTCATGCTTGTACTCTGAGATTGGGCATCATCCATTTGAGAGCATGAGTTATTGAAATTACCTTTTGCAACTCCAGAATCTGACAGGTAGAGACGCTTCTCATCTCCTTCGTGATTGGCTGAGTGGGGTTTTCCTCCAGCTCTGAGGTGGTACTTGACATCATGAGACCAGTTTGGTCATCTTCTTCCGTCAAATCTTCAGGCTGTTCACAATTAACTGGTGTTGCACTCCGCCCACTTTCCTCCATCTCATCCAAAGACTGGTCCCTCATCGTCTCAGTGAGCCCTTCTTCTTCTTCTTCCTCCTCCTCCTCCTCCTCCTCCTGCTGCAGCGCCTCCTTTTCCTCTTCTTCTTCCTTCCCCACCTCCCCCACCTGCTCTTCTCTGGGAGCCTCATCCTGACTCTGAAAAACCACAGATGCTGTAGGGGCAATAGGCTCCGAGCCGGCGGTGACAGAAGCCAGCGTTCGACTTCCTGGAATGTCGTCGTCAGAGTTGACCTCGCTGACGCTGCGGCTGTCCAGCGACTGCATGCTGAACGAGTCGATGCGCTCAAAAGCGTCCGAGGACGAGCCGCAGCTTTCAGTGAGCTTGGCGTAATCCTCGTTGCGGAGGAGCTCTCCACACGCCGAGGCCGAGAGCAGCTGGAAAGAGCCCTGCATCAAGTGAAGGCCGGCCTTCACCTCTGCTGTCTCCTGTCTGGAGCTGGCTGAGCTCTCACTCAACACACTCTCGTGGTCAAGCACCTCAATGTCACTTGTGGTCGAGGTGCCCGAGGAGAAAGCGCTGACCGGAGGGGAGGGGGTGTCGGTCTGGCGGTCTTCCACCTTGCCGTCTTTAGTTTCCAGTTGTATCGGCTTGGGGGGCGTGCTTGGTGACGAGTCCGAAGGGGATATGCTCTCGGGTTCATCTGAAGCCTCAGGCGAGTCGGTGACGTCAGGGTCTTCGGCGAGGGGTCCCAAGTGGATCAGCATCTCTTCTGTTTGATTATCCACAGACTCTAAAGCAACTTTATTTTCGACCATACCGTCGTTGGATGTACGCCTCCCTATGAAAGAATCAAAGGGAGGATCCTCCTGAGACGCCACAAGAATAGCTGGTTGAAGCATACTGGAGTGTTCTTCAGGTGCCCCAGATAACGGCTCAGGCTCATCAGGTAGGCTTCCAGAAACATCCAGATCGTCAAGGGCCAAATGAGAAAATTCGGACTCAAAGGACTCCACTTCATTTAGGATCACAGGTTCTTTACTCTTCTTAGCCTTCTCCTGCTCTCGTCTTTTGGTCTGAGGGGCTGAAGACACGATCTGGGTGTTAGTAACATCCTGTGCAGGCAGAAAGGTACTGAAGAAGTTATCCGTCTCATCTACAACGGTGCGGGTAACAGGTGTAGTGATGGCCTCAGATGATAGAGGGGGCTCTTCCTCCTCCTCTTCTTCTAGGGCGGACTCCCACTGACTGGTCCCCCATCCTCCACCCAACGGTGTCTTTCCAGGTAAATCTAGGTAGCAAGTGAAGACATAAATTGTGTCATGTGTAACAGCGGGTAGTATTTGATGCTACGAGTGTGGCCAAGGTACCACTGCAACCTTGTGTCATTACTCACCATCATAGGGCATGACGACAGTGTCACCCCATTGGCCTTCTTCTTGAATATCCAGCACTCTATCGATGGACTTCTGGGCTGTTGTCAACGCTTGTTTGGCGAAGGTAGACAAGTGGGACGCGTTGAACCAGCTCATCGTGTTTACAATACTTCCCTAGCAGATAGCAGCTCTGGTGTTTGTTGTTGTGTCTGTGTGTTAAAGAGCTAGCACGTCAACGACAACCCGAAAACATAACACGTCCCTAGTTGTTACATTGTCAAACAAACCCTGGCTTGATATTGCTACTATCTTAAGTAACTTTAAGTAGCTATTTTGATAGCTAAGCTGCCAAGCTAACAGCAAAGCACTATTTACAGCATCGAACAGTAAAGTAAGAAGGTTTAGATTGCCCTTTTAGTTAAGTGGATGAATGTATTTCCAACCCTGCAGCGAAATCCACCGCAGTGGAACACAATGTTGTGTTTTTCCACTTCTTCAAGCTTGTATCATCCTTTGTTTTGATGCCGTTGATGTGAAACCTAGCTAACGTAAAGCCACTCGCTACTTCCTTTACACGTTGCACGGTGACGTTCAAGATATCTGGGCCTGTCAAGTCTCAGCAAGCACCAGGCATCGCTGTATAAATAGCCCGATAGGCTGAGACTGGATCATGAATTATAGCGCTATACCGGTTTACAGCAACGCCATTTCCGGTCACTTATTTCCTATGAGCTGTGCACGTCATTTAAGTCCCCGGAGCGATACTTAAAATAACACGACAGGAATAAAAGCATCGGCAAGGAGAATATAGATTGAGGTTTGACGAAAAGTTGGACAAAGAAATATCCGTTACATTTAACGGAAACGGATGTTGCTCTATCGGTAGTCCCACCCTC
Organism: Gadus chalcogrammus; assembly: GCF_026213295.1. Taxonomy (NCBI): domain Eukaryota; kingdom Metazoa; phylum Chordata; class Actinopteri; order Gadiformes; family Gadidae; genus Gadus; species Gadus chalcogrammus. The sequence continues at coordinate 17,345,096 of NC_079424.1, forward strand.
GCCTCGCCATTCGCCAATAACAACGGATGATCGAGCATCCCGATGCAGGCTTTCGCTAGCGAAATAACGATAACGGCATTGATAAAATAGACGGAAAAAAATCATTGTGCAAATACCATTTCAACGTATATTTTTTAATTATCGTCCACGTATCATAGATTGCTTCAAAAGTCCAATCTGTCGCGTTAACAACGACCTGAATTTAATCAAATCAGTTAGGAGAAGGCATAACATTTTCCGAAGATCCCACTTGGTGTCAGCACAACACATAGGTTCACTGTATTACATTTAATAGGGGGAAACCGACAATAACCAGCTGTCACTTGTTCTATATTTCCATTTGTTTAGTTGACTGAGGCTTGCCATGTTGCTTGACAAATAAAAGATATATACTCGTACTATATACTCATACTAGTAGAAAACGTCTTCACTGCATTTATTCTGCATTCCAACTTTCGATGCAAAAGGGGTATACTTTAACTACTATAAATTAATATTACTTTCATGTTCACCTCTATACTGTCTACTCCTTGTTACGAATACACAAACAGTCCTTTGTATGAAAAACTAATTTATTCCAGTTCAATATCATCAATCTGGGCAAGTGCATTGTAACTGAAAAAAAAGACTGAATAAATAAACATGAATGTCACTAAGTCATCCTTTTTCACGGTTTGCCCTATGCGGTTTTTGAGGCTTAGGTGTGTAAATTACACGCTACTATACTAAACATTTAAAAGACATTGCATCACCAAAACAGGGACGTGTGGACGTCATTTGGTAAGTTGAGTGCAAAATATGGATCTGGTGAGAGATCATAGCAAAGCAATGACAAATAATTGAAAATGTACCGTGTGGATGAGGTGTAAACTGAACTTCTGCCATTTCATAACAGATATGGTTCATGTGGAGTCATGTCTGGTTCCCTGACCACCTGACCTCTGTGTATTTAGTGAAATGTGAGAGTGTCAGAGCTTGGCTTATGAGGTAAAGCTAAGTCTGAACAGCATGGTCTGAGGGGTTGTGACATCAGCTACAGCCAGCTCCTGTCCATCTGCAAGTCCAAGCTCTGAAAAGAAACATACGCACATTAACAATTTACATTTCCAATAATTTGTCTTACAGTGAATGCAAATCAAAATCATTGGGTAAGGCAGCTCACCCTTCAGTGATTTTGACAGATTTGGCCGCGTCCTTTGTTCGATTGAAGCCACGGTCTGTTGAAGGACGAAGAACAATGACACGTCTACAAAGACCAAAACCAGTATGGATACTAAATGTCACAGCACACCACTGAGTCTGGCTGTTATCCAAGCTACTTAGGTACAACATGGACATTAAACTAGGGGGGTTTACCTGTAAATACAACGTTTTGTTCTTCCCTTCTACTGATGCAGTTATAGCTGGTGACTTCATTTGTCTGAAAAATAAAAACATTTAAAAAAGGGCTGTCCATTTTGATTCCCCACCCATCATGGCAGCATGAACAGCTCCATCCTCACTCCATACGTTCACCACCCTCAAATTCAACACTGGGTGAAAATGTGTCCAATAAGACACAAGTTTGGGTAACCTATACCTTACATTTCGCCAGGGCTCTCCCAGGCTTTTAGCACAGTTCCAACATGAATGGGGAAAGAAGCTTATTTTATCATAGCAATAAAACCATAATCAAAACTATTCGCCATCGAGCCATTGATAACGACCATCTAATAGTGGTAGGAGGTCAACAATAACATTAACATTGTCTGGTACATTTCAAACCTTTTTTCTACAGTATTGCATGTACGTAATTATCAGGCCATTATCTGCCTGCAGTATTTCATTCATGAAACATCATCAGAAGTTGAAATGGCAATGACCCTAGGCTTCTCAATAGTGAAAGGAGCCCCGCGTGAACCTACAGATAGGAACTCTCCGTCAGGTAGTCCAGGACCTCCTGCAGTGTGGAGGACGATGAGAAGCGCATGTCCAGCGGTACTTGGCTGCATGCCGAACAGTTGTCCTAAACGGAGCAGGGATAGATAATAACACACATCTGTTACAACCGCCGGGTCATCGGCTTTATGTGGAACTGGCCAGAAGCGACTTGAAACAAACCTTTCGTTCTGCCTCAAATGTGTAGGTGTACAGGCCGTCGACATCATTGAATACCATGTAGTTGTTGAGAGGAGCATAGGCACTATGTAGACAGAGGGTTGAAGCGTGAGTACTAAAGCAGGATTTTGAAGTGTCACATTCCTCTGGATTTGTTTTGTCAACAGATGCAGAGCAGAAAAACTCACCTTGATGCTATTTTGAAAACTTCGGTTGCACAGGCAGCTGTAAATAAAATAGCCAAGGTTTAGGATGCTTCTACACCCGAGCTGTTCCAGGAAAGCCCGGAGTGTTTCCCCCTTGATAGTACGGTTTGTTTGGGTTGTTGCGAAGGTTCATGCAAACTTTGGTGCAAACCAAAGCAACTCTTCCCGCTTGAAAATTGGGTTCTGGGTGGGCTACCAATTTAACCCTGGTTCGGTTCGCTTTAGGAGGGAACGTGATCCGACCCAACTATAGCAGAGGTTCGGAACATAACGTATAATTTTGCCGCAAACAGGACCTGATAAACATATTCAACCAGGTTCTCTAGGATCAATTGAGTCGTAGTCAAACATGGTCCAATCATAAGGTGAAAGCACTCATCGAAATATGGTTGATCAAACTTAATTCTGAGGCATTTTCTGTCTCGTAGACAGTCATCCCATTCAACATTATTTCATTCAACATTATTTCATGTGTTTACGTGGTTGGCTCGGCTTGACAAAGTCTACTTTGTGAATAATAATGGAACCAAATTATCAACTTCTTTCACCTCTTATCTGGACCAAGTCGAGGTAGGTTTGAAAGCGCTTGATAAACTTTGCTCACCTGCAATAACAGCATTTGTGGAAGCTACGGCCGGAATTATCCGTTTTACCACACCTGCAGGGTTTACAGCAAACAATGAAGAAAAAAATACAAAATGCATGTCAGATGACACAACAATGAACGAATCAGAACGAAAAAAAGGTTTTACAGAAAATACTATCGGTCACAACAGTAAAATAACACAGTGTTTTGTGGCGCTTACCCTGGGTGAGTCTGTATGTGACTCCTGTAATGCTGAACTCCGCTGCCCTCTCTAATGACCTCTGGTACACCCACTTGATGTGCTCTGGGTCATCGCCATCGAGACCCACAGTGTCTATACACACACACACACACACACATATTAATATTAAATAATAAACTAATATCAAATTCATGACTGGAATTTAGACAAAATTAAGTTGCACTGCAAAAAACATTTAAACCAGGGTTATTACATACCTCCAAAGGGTTTGTCTTTGGGCCATAGTAGCATGCGAACATACTCAACGCAATGTTCTGGAAGTCGGGGCATGGATGCTATCGTGCACATTGGAAAATTTATCTGGAAACACAAGCAGACGTCAGGGAGATCACCCAGTGGCTAGCCCATCTCTCTAACAATATGTTGTACAGATGTCAATTGGCATGTATTAAAGATAACCTGAGGAGGGTACAGCTCCAGAGTACAGTCTATGCAGGCGGTGATGCCAGGCAGAATGACCCGGGCGTTGCCTTTGAAGCCTTCTGTCCCACCATCGATTAGAGGAATGATGGAACTAGGATCCACTACGCCGTCCTCATACACCAGCAGAGAGAGCTAGACACAACGATATGAGAGGAGGCCTCAGACACCAGAGAGAACTGCACAAAAACATTTAAGATGAAGAAATGTTTGTTGTGAAGTGAAACATGTTGCCTGTTTTATAGTAATATAAAGAAGTACATTTTGTAAATAAGGGAATTTGCCATGTAAATAATAACAGACTGGGGATGTGCCCCCAAAGGGGGTAAGGACCACTTACCAGCATACCATTCATCCATCTCCGGGCAATCACAGAGTCAAGCCCACAGACAATGATGTGGAATTCTAAGAGTGGGAAAATAATTTGATCTTAAACAACAGTACTTTTTCCTAATAATGAAAAGACCTTATTGGAGTCACAAAGTAAGAAAGTAATACTTACGTCGATAAAATGTTTCATCAAAGTCTTGAATTTTCTTAAAATGTCTATCCAATTCAATAAGGAAAGTATTGGAATGTTAAACGAATGGGTATTTCTTCAGTTTTAAAAATAAAAAAGGATGGGTTCCAGAATGCATTAGTAAATATTCTTTGTATTTTTATTTCAAAGCAACATTCTTGCCCATGTTTGGATCACAACTTTGGCATCTCACATAATAATTTGTTCACAAAGTATTATTTCTTTCATCGTGAAACCAAAGGATACGGGACCACACAGCATCCAGGAATTCTAGTGTTGATGAAATCGGCTGCAACTTCGGCCTTTGGTTGCCCAACATCTTTAAGCCTGGACAGCAATGGGAGACAGATGTTCAAATCAGTAGCAAAGCAAATGTTCACAGCATATAACCTGCAATTTCTTATAATCCTATTTAATTTGATTTTAACATTTAAAGCTACTGACCTGAACAGAAACTGTCTGTTGAGGTTGGATAGGTCAATTGTGTCCATGTCAACAACATGGATGTTGTGAAACCCTGACAAAGCCTGACCCACAGTACAGAATGGGGAAATATGTTTATGTTCATAACATGTATTTTTGAATATGTAAGAAGAATGCAACATGTAGATGTCACAATAGAATTCCATTGAGCAGCCAATCATACCACATCCTTGAGGAGCTCACAGCCCAGGCCACCTGCTCCAATGATGAGCACTTTGCAGGTTTCTAACATAAACTGCAATGACTGAGGAAATGGGAGGGCAAAAAGCAAATGGTATCTTCACACCATAACGGTATCAAATCAGGAACAGTTCTTATAGATACATTTAGCATAAACCATTACCTCACTGCTGGCTTCGAAGTCTGGGTGCGTGAAGGGCCCTGGTCTCTCCAGGAACTTTTGGATATGATTCCACCGTCCCTCCCATTCACCGTCTCCAGCACCTCCTTCCACCACCATCCTGAGGAGATCATAGACAAACTGCTTAACCTTTTAATATCATAATAAGTCCATAGTTCCAAAAATAACTAAATATTCATACATGTAAATGTGTGTGTGGAATTTTGCAAAAACAAAATACCCCCAAAAAGCCAACACTTCCATGTAAACCATTAGTTCATACTTTTGTTTAATATGTAATTAGTAACACATTCTGAATCTTTTTGGTCTGGTGCACATGTTTAAGAATAGTGGGCGTTTCTGCCCAAATTGGATCCTGCTCAGTGACGGCGATAGTTTTGTCTTGACAGCTTTAACTGGCTGACTGACAAGCTAACAAGCCGCAGCGATCACGTAGACAAAACACTTATGTTCCCACTATCATGGAGCCACAAACCGCCTCTAAATAACCCCTGTTGATACGTGTTGGCTCACCAGACGTTTTTACGTGCTTACACTTTAATGCCGAGACCAGTCGTCAGAAGTGTACTACCGGCAAGTTAGCTCTCAGCCAGCCATCATTAACCGTACACCTGCCTAGTAACCTCAAACGTTCAGCCAGTTGTTCGAGTAATTCATTACTAACTTCTCAGTCAGCGCCACTACTCTCCTTGTTTTCTTCTCCCTAAAAGAGAGAAGAAAACAGCGCTCGATCATGCTCTAATTTCGTGGGACGTGAAAGGATCTTTTCGTGAGGTGAATGGCTGTGTTTCTTGCTTGTATCCTAGGTAGCTACTTACGGCTCATCCGAATCCGCCATGTTTTCCTTGCATATCAACAAAGCGTTATCCGAAACAGGAGAACCAATCGTGGCAGAGAAACCGCACTAGAACAATTACATTAACCAATAGAGGGCAGCATTTAAGTGCCGTATACATCCATGTTTTTATCTAGTTACAATCCTCAAGAGCCAATATCCTGGTTAAATAAAAAACGTTTACGGACTACATTATCCGAGCACTAAATATAAACGTTGATAAAAGCAAAGATGATGAAGAGGACTCTGGCATTACAATATAATGAGAATTCTCTGTGAGGTCTCATTATAACTATAAAACCCATGAACACAAACATGTTTTACAAGAGAAAAGAGACCTTGAGAGTGCTAATTGGTCTTATTAATCTTAAACGGTCAAAACACAATGATGAATAATTAAAAAACACTACTGCAAATCTTGCAGTAGTAATTAAAAGGCATAATCTATTCTATCAAAATAACAAATAAAAGATCTGAGGTAATGGAAAATAAATTATTCAATCAGTAACTTAGCCTAATAAATATAATGTTTAGTGTTACCACAGAAGATACTAACACTTATTTCAATAATGTATGAAAGCAGGGTTCTTAATGAACTCGCCAGTGAGGGCACCTCCAGCAAGCAGTCTGCAGGGCCTACGTCTGCTAAAGTCTGCAGGGTCTATGTCTATTAAAGAACATGGGATGTCTCTTATTGTTAATTAAGAGACAATGCTTTCGGCATAATGTTATTAATCCAAATGTCTAAATTTCTTAGGATATTAAAGAAAAAGACTTCTGAAGATGTCACCAAAGTCATGCATCATAAGGCCTGGTCACCAAGCCCTGGTGGAGGTCTCATTTATGTGGACAAAGACTCCTTCTTCCTTCTCTGTCTTTCATGTTAAGTAGGGCTTCCAAGTGATAGCCCCTGGAACCTGCTGGCAAAAAATAAACATGTGCTGATGTTCTACATAGCACTCTGGCTTCCCTTTCCACTGTTTTTCTTCGCTTATTTGTCGATAGGGTTTACAATCCATACCTTCTCACAGAGAACAACCATTGTTGTTTGTTACTGCGTCTTTGTAACTGCGGCCCACATATGTTCTTCCTTTCTTGAGCGTTTCATGTGTTTTTTCTCTTAAAGTAAGGTGCAAGCTCCAAAACACATTCCAGCGCTGACACATTTTTATAGATTCCATACAAGTGCAATCCGTCATAGTGGGAGGGACAGTCTGAATGTCAGCAGTGTGCCTTTCAGATAACCCAAGCCACCACAATCTATCAAAACCAACCACTATTTAATGTCTCCATGAGGGCATCGAAGTGAGCACGGTGGCTCCCAAACAGGTTGCCTAAACTAGTTTCTGTGCTTCAAAGTTCTTCGAAGGGATCCTTTCTATGTTGTATATTAGTTAAATCATACTTCCTGCACCCCTTTTGTATTTACAATGCAGACAATGACAAGGACAGTACGGTCTGAAAGGCCTACTGTGTGCTATTCATTGCGTTTACCCCATGGTTTGCTCAAGTCTTTTCAAGCAGCCGTCTTGATGCGGATGATTATAATACATCAGTGGGAGGATGATAAGACATGGGCGCGATGCGCCACTTCGGGACACAGGAGGAGGGGGGAGGGGGGGGTTGTCTTGTGTTCCTCTGCATGACTGATGACCTCAGCTCACTTCAACCCTTGATTAAGACTCCAGTGATTTATCGTCATCATGCACACTGCACAACGTAATTAGGCTCTTTCAATATACACAAACACACATACACACACACCCAACGGTAATGTTGTCTTGTTGCACAATGCTAAATTGTGTGTGTATGTGCCTGTGTTTGTGTGCGTGTGTTTGTGTGTGTGTGTGTGTGTGTGTGTGTGTGTGTGTGTGTGTGTGTGTGTGTGTGTGTGTGTGTGTGTGTGTGTGTGTTTGTGTGTGTGTGTGTGTGTGTGTGTGTGTGTGTGTGTGTGTGTGTGTGTGTGTGTGTGTGTGTGTGTAAGTGTGTGTGTTTGTGTGTGTTTGTGTGTGTGTGTGTGTGTGTGTGTGTGTGTGTGTGTGTGTGTGTGTGTGTGTGTGTGTGTGTGTGTGTGTGTGTGTGTGTGTGTGTGTGTTTTGTGTGTGTGTGTAATTGCATGAATCTTCCCCAAAAAAGCCAACACTACAGACAAAGCCTTTATTTAATAATAGAATATGTGATGATGGATGTGTTTACTTTTTCACCAAAATGCCCTGTGCTGCTTTCACTTCATTGTTGTTGCACAGCTCTGTAAATAGATCTGTTATGAATGCGCAGCTTGTTGCATTTTACGTTTCAGGCATGGGAGTTGAGTTTGCCCTGGTGTCATCAGTGAGATGGACTGGGATGAACGCATCCACATGAGCTTGAAATCCAATCTTAAACATGTTTGTCTCCAAACCAACCTTCATAGCGGGCAAAACCGTAACCCTTTTCACAATGCACCTCCACCCCCTATTTGCAGACTTTTTTTCTTCTCCCAGGGCCTATATGTTATCACTTATAGAGACAATCGTGTTTCATTTGAAGCAGACTGTGAAGTGGAACTATTTTGGAATTAGCTGAGCTCACCTCTGGCATGGGCGCAGTTGTAACCTGATTGAACACAGTTTGACCAGGTCGGGTTATAAGAAACAAGAACATAATCCATCTTGGTGCTGGGGCGTTGTTGCTAGTTTGCACTTTGTTCTTCCTGTTTCTGATGGGCTGGGCCCCACAGGCATTTTGTACGAGGAACTTCCTGCCTGGAGGGGTGGTGGGCTAGACATGACCTCGCCTTACATGTTGTTTTCCTTGTTGTTGGGTTCCCAGGAGCACTTTTTAAGATGCAGGAAAAGCCTTACATTTTGTCGTTTTCTTACACCAAAACAATAACAACAATTATGTTATGGCTTCACAGGAATATGCTGACTGCGATAAGTGGAGTCTAATGTGGTCAACAAGCTACTAAACAACAGTCTCCAGCCTAGGTTAGAGACAACTCAAAGAGTCTGAGTCCAACATATTTTCATCAATGTTTTGCTTGCGAACACGTGCATCATTTTAATTGCTTTCTTTAGTGCAGCCTTGAGGACGATAAGCTACTCAGTCGTGAAGTGCTGGGTAGTTCTGTGTTGTCTGTCTGCAGTCCAATACATCCTAGAATTAGTTTGAATTCAGTTCATTAAAAAGTAATGTGCATAGACATTTATGGATACGCAAAACCCCAGAAACAGGATATAAGAAATGTTTAATTTGAAGGGAGCGGTTGAGTTCTATCTTTCTGTGTTATATTCTATAACCATCAATTCCAACATTAAAACATTTGCAAGAATATTTGGCATGCTCATCAAAGGAATACTGTGGTCCACACTCAAAAGCAGATCAGGCAAGAGGTAAATACAAAAGTTGGCTTGCCGGCAAATTAGGTTTATTTTGTTATGACAGAAACGCTGCGCTGGTAAGAGAGAAACAATACAAACACAGAAGCAGAAATCTATCCAAACAGAATTAACTTCAGAAAGGGAAATCGTATTTTGCACCTTAGATGCATCATTGCAGTAGTTTAATATGAATAACAAACCAAGCCTTGAGTCAACATAAAACATATTGAATTTAGAGCCTCTGCCAAAAACCTTGATTAACATTCTTCGCAACACAACTTGCACACTCCAGTCCATGAACAAAAAAAATATTCAAACAGAAAAGTAGCTGTATTACAGAATCATACCCACATACCCACAGAGGTATGTTTGTGTGAGTTTGCATGTTTGCTAATTCAGTAATACATACATATGCATTCTCTCTGTCACTTGTCAGAGACATACTATTCCATGAAACCTGTGGATGTTGTTACAAGTAAAGTCTTAAGGCAGCCGTACTGTGGAATGCTTTAGTGCTTCTTGCTTATTTCAACCCTGTTTATTCCTGATTGGGCTTCCTATTTCCGGTCCTCCTCAGCTAGCTTCCTATTGGGCAACTCCTCCCGTTCCTCCAGCACTATTGTCCCATCGCTACATGCTGAAGGGAGATTGCATTGTGGAGGCAAGATCCATTCTGTCTGCAGTCACCCAAGAATTCTGTTGGGGGCGGCAACTCTTGGTTGGTTAAAAACTCTTTCGGGGAAAGGATTGAAGCCTTTGACAGGAAAGGGCAGATATCCAAAAGTATTCCCTCTTCCTCTTCCTTATCATGCCTTGACAAGGCAAAGAGGTGTATGTGTGTGTGTGTGTGTGTGTGTGTGTGTGTGTGTGTGTGTGTGTGTGTGTGTGTGTGTGTGTGTGTGTGTGTGTGTGTGTGTGTGTGTGCGTGCGTGCGTGCGTGCGTGCGTGCGTGCGTGCGTGCGTGCGTGCGTGCGTGCGTGCGTGCGTGCGTGCGTGCGTGCGTGCGTGCGTGCGTGCGTGCGTGTGTGTGTGCGTGCGTGTGTGTAAAGGGAGGACTAAGATGGGTCCCCATTGTTTTGCCGGCTTTGGTCGGCCCTCAGCCCGGCCCCACTCCCCATCTTCCTGGGGAGTGGGGCCGGCAGCCCGGCCGGGTGCAGGGGATGAGTTTCAGGCCAAGCTACCTGGATACCACATGCCACTGTTAAGCTCCAAAATCCATCTCCAGGTCATCTCTAACTGTTGGCTGATGCTCATGTGCCAGAGACTTTTGTGTGACAGAAAAAAGTACACCTAATGATGGCATTATTATAGGAAGTAAACTCCTACTTATAAATGTTTGGGGATTTTCATAGAACTGTTAGTATCTAATTATACCGTCTTTATACTGACTGTACTCACTGTCATTTCTGAATAAAGAGTCTTGCATGATAGATCAGATTTGAATGCCCTTTCCACTGAATGTTAGTCAATATACCATTACTGTTAATCAATATTAATTGGTTTTGCTAAATAAGCATGGAATACTGTTTAATATGAATACGTCTGCATTATGCTTGGATTATGATTAGGTTTACACAGAAACGTCCACTCATGCGACCACATGTGGAACTGCTCAATGTTTCCATATCCACGCCTGAGTAGTGGACACCCTGCACGGCAAATGAGAAGATATTGCCCATCCATCATTTCTCCTTGACAGTCGATGTTCAAAGCCACTGAAATACTCTGAGATTGTCATTGATCCAGCATGAGCTGACAACATACGAGTTCTCTCTCAATATGTCGTCCCTCCTGTAGCCAGTGAGTGCTCTCCCGCAACACATCATTGTAGATTAATTAGAACCCAATGTGAGAGCAGGAGATCTTGATTAAAAACAAATGAGTGTAGAAACTGATCCATCAAGGTCGGCCTGGCTGAGTGACATTTATGAGCTCCCTTGGACCGATCAATGAGGCAATCACCATTTCATTACAGTCATTACATTGCATTAGAAGAAAGACACAAAGAGCAAAGACAAGCGATTCTCATCTCTATTCACAATTTCACTCTTCATGTTTGTGGGAATGAAGCACAGATGTAAATACAGTCCACACACATTTATTTACCTTCAGCAGTCACCCGGTAAGCTACCCTCCTCTGTGTGGAGGAGGTAGGGGCGAGGGTAGGGATAGAGGGGGGGGGGGGGGGGGGGGGGGGGTGCTGTGAGGTGAGGCTTTGAGGCAAGGCTGTGTGTCACTGTCTTCCAGCATCCCCCTGAGTGATTGCCAGTCCTGACACCCGCCTGCTTGTAGCGTTAACGCAGCCAAATGCCCAGGAAATTAAACGCTCTGCCCAGGTAATAAAGAGAGTAAATCTTGGTTGTGTGTGTGTGTGTATGTGTGTGTGTGTGTGTGTGTGTGTGTGTGTGTGTGTGTGTGTTTGTGTGTTGGAATTACCATATTAGCCAGGGCATGAGGGATCAGAGCCAAACAGTTCCTCATTACACCTCATCTGGGGAGGGGTAATTCCCACTCCCAGCTCAAGAGCTGGCGACTCAGAGACTCACAGTGTGTCCCACAGGCTGAGGTTCAAACCAATTGTATTGAGCAGGAGAGGCATTATCACAGTCTTCTCCTTTCTTTGAGATGTCAGTGACAAGAAAATAAACAACACTATGATATAAATGCAGACCTTTTGCTTGAGGACTACTGACATGTTTACAAAATGATTGTAAGCATCAACTGTGCAATTATGGCTTTTAAATACTGAATTCATAATGATGCAGTTATTTTGGATTTATAATCAATTAGTTTTTTTCAATCATGTTACCAGGGTTTCCAAACATCCACATACAAGGATAGACATAATTAGATTGACAACCTAAAGTACAACAGAATGCAACTCTAACTTATGTCCCTATTAGGGACTTCTGACTGTCAAGCTAGAAATGATTCGGAACCCAAAAGCACATTCTTCATTTTTTGAAGTAACTGACAGAACGCTACATCATAAGTCTACACTATCATGAGTTTAAACCATCTGACCAGAGGATATCAAACACATTCTGAAACACATTAACATTCACAACCTGCAGAAATACAATATGGACGTTTAATTTCATGATAACCCTGCTCACCTTTTTCCATTTTATTCATCAATACTTCCTCAAATCGCCTGGTGTTCATCTTATTTGCTGTACATGTCATTTCTCTACTTGATTCCATCAAAGCGTGCACACGCCTCCAAACTGCTCACCCAGAGAATACACCAGAACGATAGAAAACTCTTATTTAATCCCCGACAACACATTCCCTCCTGTTGTCTGGTCACAGACTCCTAAGGAAGCAGGCCATGAGGATATGCTTCATCATGATGCTGTTACAGCTGACTGCAGGACTAGATAACAAGACCTGGTGATGACGGCTGCCTGGAAGCCATGGAACGCTTAATCCCACATGAGCCATACGAAGGGATCACAGGGCCGCTGACCTGCAGGGTTTTACTCTCTTTTATTTGACATTTAAATGGTCTATTAATGTATTGGTAAATTAAACACACAAGCAAAATAATGATTGGTATTGTGGAATTATGTCTGAATAACTATGTTCCCTTTTCCTTCTGCAGAGTTAATCACAATAAAAAAGTAACTAGGGAAATATATCATCAAAATGCCCATGGTTACAACATAAGCCAGGGTCTTAAGCTTTCATCTGCAGGTGTCAACATGAGGGTTTAGCTTGCGGGTCATTCTGGACAGATCAATACAACACTGTCCATCTCAGCAGTTCTTACAGAGCCAACCAACACAAAGCCCATTCACCATTTCTTTATAAATCCAATCCACATTTGACACAGTTACAATCCAAGGGGTTAAGTCACCGATAAAAAAAGGAACATGATTCAAAATGATGAATGTCTCCTACTAGATATACTTGGGATGTGCTCAGTGCAAACAAATGTGCAAAGCAATGGAAGGTGCAGAGTGGGTCAGCTTAACGTACAGCTCTGATTACTTCACCGATCTCATTTAACAACATTATGTCAACGTGGATATCATTGTATGTGAAGCTTGAGGATTTAGGGAACTATAGAGTTACATTTGTCTCCTTGTTTATATTGATGTCGGGTTGGCACAGCAAGCGTACGATACTGTATCAACATCATGTTTCTTTAAGTTAGTAATGTATTTATGTGGAAAAACGCATATATATATATATATAAATGAATACAAACATTTATACAGCATCAAGATCATGTTTATTTAATATGGTAATATGCATGTGTATATACACACACAAACACACACACACGCACTCGCACACACACACACACACACACACACACACACACACACACACACACACACACACACACACACACACACACACACACACACACACACACACACACACACACACACACACACACACACACAAACACACAAGTCCCACGGTGATACTCGGAAATGACAGAACAAAAACCCCTTTACCTGGCCGACTCTTCATCACAGTGACCAAACACAGTGGTACCTCCAGCGTGTGAGGATCTGTTCTTTTTAATATGCAACATATCTTCTGTTCCAGGGAAATCAATCTAGTAGGGCCGGGTCTATCACCCGGGGTGTTTGTGTGTGTGTGTTTGTGTGTGTGTGTGTGTGTGTGTGTGTGTGTGTGTGTGTGTGTGTGTGTGTGTGTGTGTGTGTGTGTGTGTGTGTGTGTGTGTGTGTGTGTGTGTGTGTGTGTGTGTGTGTGTGTGTGTGTGTGTGTGTGTGTGTGTGTGTGTGTGTGTGTGTGTGTGTGTGTGTGTGTGTGTGTGTGTGTTTGTTTGTGTGTGTGTGTGTGTGTGTGTGTGTGTGTGTGTGTGTGTGTGTGTGTGTGTGTGTGTGTGTGTGTGTGTGTGTGTGTGTGTGTGTGTGTGTGTGTGTGTGTGTGTGTGTGTGTGTGTGTATGTGGAGGGGTGTTGGGGTGTGTTGGGGGTTTGGTGGAGGGCAGGGTGATGGGAGGGTGGTTGGGGGAAGGGGGGGGTTGCAAATACAGTAAGCGCTCGCATTGTCACACATGCTCCACTAAGCATACACAAGCACGCACCTACACAAGCCAGCGCACACATACACACACACACACACACACACACACACACACACACACACACACACACACACACACACACACACACACACACACACACACACACACACACACACACACACACACACACACACACACACAAGCACATTAGATCTCCTTACATTTGTGCTTAGGCGGGCTGTTTGTGTGAAGGGTCGATGACTCAGTGGACATTATGCTGTGAGTGTGTGTTTGTGTGTGTGATGCATAGTCTGATGCTGGTCTGATAAGAACAAGACAAAGAAGTACAAAGAAGTACATAAAAGATATTATGTTACACTTCGTACCCAACGAGCTCAATGACAGAGCCCCATGCCCACCACTGCACATCACAGAGCTCTCTTCATCTAACTCCCTACTTTTTGTATTTTGCATTATTTTATATTTTTAAGCACCTCATACTGCTAACTCTTAATTTTCCTTCATACAGTTATGGCAGTGACAGGTTCTGCTTTGTCATTGATTTAATAATAATAATAATAATAATTAATTCATTTTCTATAGCACTTTTCAGTGACCCAAAGATGCTTAATTTGTCCTGTTTGATTATAATGTAGAACACAATATCACGCCTGGTACTTGGTGAACAAACTGTCCACTTTGCTCTGTGAAATACAAACGTATTAAAGCCATTAAGTTAACCTTTAATTTGAGCTGTTGGCAAGAGTGGAATAGAGAAAAAGATGCTGCCTCAAGTTTCTCCCCGCTCCACCGGCTAATGACATTAGCTGACCGTGTGTTAAGTTGATGTTATATGTTGCCTTAGCACGTCCGGTCCACCCATCTGCCACATTCTCCATCTCTACCACCACCACCTCTTCCATCACCACAACAACCACCATCATCCACCCCACCCCACCACCACCACCACTGCAACACACATTGATTGAACAGCTTCATGTTTTCTTCTTTTTCCCCACCATGGGTGACAATCAATGATATGACATCTATTAGTGTGTATTGATGAATTGTTCTATGCTGTGTTATTTCAAGTGTGTGCCCCCAGCCGTGTGCTGGCCTCTGACCGTTATTACCATAATCCCGTTATTGTTGTGCTCAGACTGAGTGAGTGTCCTTGTAATGGCTGCATCCCATTAATATTCTGCTCCATAATGGATACACATCGAGAGGGACTGTGACAGCGTTGTCCTCTACAGGTTCACAAACATGAATCACAATACTTATTTGTGTTTGAATCCTAGGATCTTTCTTTGTAAGTCATGATCATCGAGGTAATTTGATAATTACTGTAATAGACATACATGTGTTTCTGATACGTTTTACCAGAGTTCTCTGCTGGGATCTTGACGGCTGTTAGCACCATCATTCGCTCAGTGTTGCCTAGAATCGCTCCTGTTCCATCCGGCTGGTCACCTACAAAATCACCTCCATGTCGGGAAACAGAAGCAGACACTGTCCGCTGCACGGACCGCTGCTTCTGAAAAAGACACACCTCACATCTTCTTTCATTCATGCTCAACTCCACTCGAGAAACAACCCACTTCCCCCCTGATGTAACCTGGTTAGAGAAGGGTCACTGAATCACCAAATGAAGCCAATAAAACACATACCAAACACAAACATACCACAAATAAAAAATACCATTCACACTCACACACATACAAACATATACATATCTCCCAGGGGTGAGAAGTATAAAGTGCTGAAAGCTAAATAACTTAACTGGGGGGGAGGGGGGGGGGGGGTGTACAATAAGCATAGGGAATCGGAATCCAATAGTTATGTTTGCCCTAAGGATGGTATCTCTTTCCCTTTTATAGCCCGTTAATGTGTGTGCTGCACAAACTTTGTAATGGAGCTCGTTAAATGCAAGGTGCTTGAAGGTACAGATTTCCTGTCAGTGGGGGACCAATAGCAGCTACTCTGGGGAGGGGCACTGAGGCACGTCCCACGAGCCGCTTATTCCTCTGCAGCGCTCTCCAAGGCTGCGACCGCAAACCACTCTGCACAATGAAGACGTAGCTGCTTACTATTGAAGACGGTGATGCTGAGGATGCTGATGAGAATGATGATGCAGATGCTGTAAATGTGATGTGATGGTTAAGGTG
>NC_079424.1:17366402-17388902 GCF_026213295.1 Gadus chalcogrammus
CAACACTTTCTGATTCACTGTCAGCACTGATGGTTTTAATTAACCCTTACGGCATCAGCCTTTTATAAAGCAATCAATCAGACTGACTAGGTATTTATAAACCGACGGCTCATTTGAGTCCAGGCAAGCAACATGAATGCTCACATTGTTGTCCTTGCGCAGCTGAAGTGTTCATGCTAACTCTTCATAGTAAAGTGTTTTAAGAGTGCAGAGGTGTTACGACGAGCAACTTTAAAGTTCACTGTCATCTAAACATGAACAAAACATTGAGCATCAATCAATTGCATAAAAATGTTTCAGAGCTCCTCAAAATCTTAAAATAAGTTAATAAAGTCTACTTATTTCAAGGGAAGTCTAATGGGCAGTAAATACAGTAAGTGTATTCATTCAGTTGTTCGGAGAACCTTGAGGACATTGGAAAATGTATTGCGGAAAAAAATGCAGCAACATGTTGCAAACAAACCTTATTTGCTAATGGATATTTACGTTATAGCAAAAACAAGTTGACAAAAGTTTGGACTCAAGCTGTGTTGCTGGACCAGTGACAAGGTGCAGTGTGTGGCCACGGGCAGTCCAGGATATTTGTGTCCTCTGTCCAAAAACATGTTTTGACCGTATGTGCCACATCTGGAGGGATATTTACTCCTAGAGCCATTCTCTTTCACACACGCATGACACAATCGCTCTTGACAGGTTGTATTTGCTCACGCTGCAGAGGCAAAACATATTTTGCACAAGTGAAACGGCAAAAAAAGGTCAGATCCAGCAGTAGTGAATAGAAAATTCTCTCCCGAGAGCTGCAGGCGCTGCCAAAAGTCAAGACGAGATCTATCTTTAGCGCTCGGCTACAAGAACAAAAGGTTATATTACTGCAGCTTTCGGTGTGTCACCCAACTGGCACATTTAAAACTGTCACGGCCTCAGCACTCAGTAATGGCTTAATGATCAGTTTTGGAAAAAATAAAACCAAAACAAGTGAGTCAGACAGGATCATTGTGTCGTTTTGATTGCTTTAACACAGAATGCAATGCATCAATTAGATCACCTTTAAAGGCGCGATGAAAACTTCAAATCCTCAACCATTTTATATTTTTATTTATTCTGACTTAACATTGTATAATAAAGCTATATCTGTGCAGTTACAACTTTAATCCAAAGTAAGTAGAAAACAGTACTTCAACCCTATTCCCACACTGGACTGCAGGGCTCCTGCCCTCTGTCTTTGCTCTTCAGTCTCATATTCAACAAGCCATCTGGAGTGGGGATTTGTCTGCGTGCGTAATGTGTGCCTCTGCGAGGGAGCTGGTGCCCTGCAGTGATATGCTGCACAGGTGATCCTTCCACTGCCTTGTCGACTTCCAGTACAACTGTGCCACAACGTCCCTACGGTGAGTTGGAGTGTCTGACCTTCACGTGCATACAGCAGAGGAGAAGTGAAGGAGAGGGTTTCCCTAAATGAGAGGTGGGGGTTGGGGAGGGGGGAGTCGTGTAATTGGTTGATGATTCCATTCAATTGTGGGCCCCCCCACCCCGGGCGCACACACGCGCACACACACACACACACACACACACACACACACACACACACACACACACACACACACACACACACACACACACACACACACACACACACACACACACAGACACACACACACACATCCCATTTTTAACCCCCCCCCACCTTCAACAGCCATGCACACCTCGTACACATCCAGTCAATCACCTTCATTAAAACTTTACCTAAGGGGTTAACATTGACAACCATGTCCATCTGTTGCTAAGGGAATGTTCCCTCTTGTGCAGGAAACAGGGAGAGCAGTTTCCTGTTATGGAGAGAGGTTTTTAAAGGCTTTCTTTCATTTAATCATGCAGCAGATGCAGGGGCGGGAAGCCCAGCCAATAGCAGTAGTCGTGAGGTCCGAGAGAAACTGTTTTGTAAACTGCCTTTAGGAACTTCTGTGATCCGATTCTTGATAGTCGGGAAATATCAATGAACATAACATGTCCAGTAGAACAAGATTAAGCCAGGAGTTATCATTTCAAGCATTGTCTTTGCGATATAGAACGAACTGGTTGGGTTGGCAGCGGTAGGCCTACTGGTATTATTAGAAAGAAAATCCACGTGTGATACATCATTCATACATTTGGAGTGCGAGTATTTGGACTGCGACAAATTGTGAAAGACATGGGTAATTAGCGCGGGAAGCCGGGCTCAATAGGGAGATCCACTACAAGCACTATTGACGGTTGACTCAGCTGACGGCGGACTCCATGTGGTGATGCATTCGGTGTGGGAGCCTACCATTCGTTCAGTGGGTTTGGTCAGCAGTCTGTGTGTGCGTGGTCGTTCAGGAAGCGTGAAGGAGGAGCGCCTCCTGCCTCATCTCCAGTGATGCTCAAGTCCGCCGGCCCGAACCAGAGGAGATGCGACTTCGACAAGTCACTTACTTATTCTCCCAATAGACAGAAACACGTTTACGTCTTCCGTTGAAACTTCGTTTTCGACGGGATTTTGGATTTATAGCCTGTAATGGGCGCGAAAACATGTGGATAGTAACGGGTCGCCCAGCGGATGATGTGCCAAGATGAACGCAGGTTTGTTTTAAATGATCGATGACCCCGGAGATGTCTAACTTTAGCTTTTGACAATAGGCGGATTAAACTCTGGGCGCGCGGGCGCTTTGAGGAGAAAGCCGCCAATAAGTGTACAGCAAAGTACAGTATTTTATTTACCTTGAATAATTACTTTTATGGATAATTAGGCTAATAATCATTACGATTGGTAGACTATAATTGCCGCAGACCTATACATTCATGAAGTATAAATACGAATTTCGTTTTGGATCACAGAATACAATGTGACAATTTTTGGATAAATTAATCAGCCATTAAATACATGAATGAGTTGGATCTATATTGGCTTGACTTGATTAAAATCCCTTTATTGAACAACCCTCTCGGAAGTTGGTCAGGAAGGCATCGTATAATTGAAGTAGGTCTAATAGTAAACGGTGTAGGCTACAATATCTATAAAAAAAAAAATAACATTTACTTTTTACAAATGGTAAACATGTCATAATATGATATAAAACCGGTAACGGAATGACGAAAGAAATGTGTTCTCTAAGGCAACATATGTCTACTGAGATTATCAAAATCCCATGTTATATCGATGCTAAAACTATTAAATGTTAGGCGTTTTAGGGTAATACTTCTTTATCATCAACTCCGAAATCATATCCTGTGAGTCTGGAACAGTGACTGTATCTTCCTTTGTTTTTAAAACATTTGTTTGAATTCAATTCTTGTTGCATAATTCATATCCTGTTGTTGCAGTGTGGTACTTTTGGACTCTTGTTTTCTGTTTTATTGTTCTTTGACTCAAAGGACGTTTTCAGGAGGAAAAAAAAGAGTGTGTGTGTGTGTGTGTGTGTGTGTGTGTGTGTGTGTGTGTGTGTGTGTGTGTGTGTGTGTGTGTGTGTGTGTGTGTGTGTGTGTGTGTGTGTGTGTGTGTGTGTGTGTGTGTGTGTGTGTGTGTGTGTGTTTGTGTGTGGAATTAGTGAAGAATAACAAGAAGGAAGTCCATTTGTGTTAGTAAAGGAGTGACGGGAGGTCATGCTGATAATAACCACCTACATACACACACGCACACACACACACACACACCCACACATGGACACACACACACACACACACACACACACACAGTGTGTGTGTGTGTGTGTGTGTGTGTGTGTGTGTGTGTGTGTGTGTGTTATAGTGTATGGGTTCCCGCATGTCTAGCAGGGTCTTCCAGACAGAATAGCTGACCAAAGCACATCTATGTATCCAAAAACAGAGAAGTACATAGAATACACAAACAATGATGTCTAGACATCTGGACTGAGAAAAAAAGTACTAGAATGAGAGAAAGAGAGAGTGAAAGAAAAAGAGGAGAAAGAGAGGAGAGAGGGGAGAACGAAAGGAGAGGGAGACAGAGAGATAGAGAGAAGAAAAAGAGGAGAGAGAGAGAGCGAGTGGTAGAGAGAGAGGTGAGTATACACAGATAGATCAGAGTGCACACAGGGTTTAATAGGATGTGCGTCAGGGCAGGTACTAAATAACAGGAAGTGACAAGGGTGCATACACTTTGTGGAGTATGGGTGTGTTTCATGACATCACTAAATCGCATAACCTGCTCTCCTGAATGACTGAGATGTTTTTTCAGGCTTGAACTGTGTCGTTCAATCTATCGTTAAGACTATATTTCACATGCAGAACCTTAAATCTGTCCCCTGACTTCAAACGATGTAAAACATGTCACCAAATCTCACATGGTGGAATGCCTGATTGGACTAAAATAGTCAGTGTTAATGCAACGCCTTTACGAAGCATATGTGTTAAGTTTTATTTCAGCAAGTGATGAAAGCAAGTGCCAAAACTCCCAAACACCCTAAAGCGTTAGATCAGGATGGAGCAGTTAGTGTGAAAGGCTGTATTACTATTCAAAGCTTTCAATGCTGCACAGCAATATGGGAAGCAGTTATACCTGCATGCATCATTCATCACAGTGAGTGTAATGTAATGAACACTGTATGTAAGATAATGGTATCTTAGACAATAGGGTTCATTCTCATATTAGAAGACTAGGCTCAAATCTTCTTTAGTTTTTTGTCAAATAATATACTTGTTTCTACATGTTATTTTTCATCTCTGCTTTGCAACTTTGTAAAATGGAATATTCCTTGTCACACTATTTTTCTCTTGTTCATTTGTTTTGTACAGATCTTCAGAATCCACGTCAAGTCCAACGTCCTAAGAGCTGCAGTCACCTGACCATCAAGGTCCAGTCCAGGCTGATGTCAAGGTCACGGACTCCCAGCAGTGCCTCCAAACCCTCTGTGGCTCCAAAGCCCAGGCCCCTCTCTGATTCCTACCTCCATGGTTCTCGACCGAGCCTCAGCAACGGAGACCTAGCTCACTCTGACGGGGAGACTGACAGTCAATGTGTTGCGGTTGTGAAGGAGCGGGAGGAAGAGGAGAGATACAAAGCAGAGGAGACACATAATGGGGAGGGCAGAGAAAAGGACATAGAAACTAGTGACAATACTGCTGAAACAGAAAACGGTGTCTCTTTGGACACATTGAAAGGAGCTGATGAAGCTTGTGATACTACTGACAACGACATCGCTGAAGACTTGAATTCAACTGGACTCTTTCGAGATGACACATTGCTGTCCACTGACAATGCAGTGGACGACCGAACGTCAACACTGTCTTCTGCAAAAACTGAAACAGATCTTGAAACAGATGTTTCTGGGGAGGAGGAGGATAAAGATGCTACTACTGAACCTACTGAAATGCTTTTGGGGCCCAGTGAAATCCAGCATGAAAATATAGAAGAAGAGTGTATCAAAGACAAGGACCATGGACTTGTTGACGAGAACAAAATATCCAATGGGGTCCTTTTGCAATGTGAACCGTCTGAACCCACAGATGGTAAGATGTGTTCATGTGACGGGGAGGTGATAAGATTCACATTTGGCAGCAACTTGTGCGCACTTCCGACAGTTTGTGAGGAGACCCCTTATGACCTTACTGGCCCCACAGATTGTGAGGAGACCCCTTATGACCTTACTGGCCCCACAGATGACGGCAGTGACACGTGTGAATCATGTGACCTCACTGAGGCAATCGATTGGCAACCAGAGCGAGCCACTAAGGACCCCTCCGGGCGGTTCCGTTTTACCGCCAGCACTGAAGACATGTTTGGGCCTTATGCGGTCATTGAAGCATTGCCAGATGACCTGTACAGCATTGCTGACCCTGATTGGGGTGAAGATGACATAGATGATGAAACACCAGATCCACTGGAGACTGTTTCCGGTGATTCTAACCAAGACCACCTCCCCCATGTGTTGTCGGATGTGGATGTGGAAGAGTCAGAGGACCCACAGGCACCAGGGGATGAAGAAGTAAAGGGTGATGGAGAGCAGCCAGTGATCAGCCAAGACAGTGATAATGCAAAAGACACTGAGTCGGTTGATGAGTATGCAGACATTGAGGATTCACTTTGCCCCGAGGTTGATGATTCCCAGCAGTTGGAGTGCGTCTCCTCAGAGGATTATGTGGAGATCGGTGATGACGACGAAGAAGACGACAGGGATATGAAACCCATTAAAGGAAAGAGTGTGAAGGAAAGGACAGCTAAGAGAGAGCAGAGAAACAGCTGCCAGCCGCGTCTCAGGTTGTGCAACATCACAGTGCCAGTGGATCTAGAGCTGGGCAGGACCCCTGAGCTCGCCAACAGAGTGGTCTTTGCCCACACCACTGAGGCCTTTGAAGAAGACATAGAAGAACTCGATTGCCACATAGTGCCTTATGATGATGATACAGAGTCAGATAGTGACGAGCACATATATGAAGAGGCTGGCTTTGACTCAGATGGAGAGAATTTCATATCACTGGATCGCAAAACCATTGTAACACGATCCCGGTCCTACTCTGGAAAGGTTTCTAGTTTTGTTCCTGAGACGGTTCCGGAGGAGACGGGACCAGAATATCAGACTAATGACTACTGCACCGTCGCCTTGGATGTAAATGGTGAACCTCTCAATCATCTCCCGGAACACCAAGAAGTAAACCGCCTCATCCCATCCCTGAAACCTCGGCGCTTCCTGTTATACTCCCGTTCTGCAGAACTCTCACAAATGTCTCTGGGTTCCCCCACAGACATTGACCAAACCATAAAGGACGGCGGAAGAATGAAGAGTATGGATGAAACCATGTCCCTCCCATGTATGATAACTTCTTCTGGGAGCTTCTCTCAGCGTAGCCATCAGTCGTCCAGTGGGGTCTCCACCCCAACGTCCATGGTTGACATCCCCCCACCCTTTGAGTTGGTGCACATCGCCAAGAGACCCGTCACAAAGAGTTCACCCTCCCTCCTGATTCAGCACGACACCACAGACATGCCAAAGAAGAAGAAGTCTTCCTTCAAGCGCTTCCTGGCCCTCAAGTTTAGGAGGAAGACGGAGTCGAAGGGGTTCATTGATGGCAGCGTGCGCTCTTCGCGTTCTTCCTCGGAATCAAGTCACCACGGCCCAGCGAGAGTCATCGAGCTGGACCGCAGAAGCACCGGTAGTTCCCCTCAGCTCCAGACTGGTCTTCTGAAGCCCCAGCTGCGTTCAGACCTACCCTCTACCCTGATCCTCTACAGCGATCGCCAGAAGAGGAAAGGGGACCCCTTCGGCCGCGGCGTCTCACGGGTGGAGTCCTTTGAGGAGCGCTCTCGGCGGCCCCTCATGCCCCTTCCTCTGACCAAGCCGCGCTCCATCTCCTTTCCCAGCGCGGACACCTCGGACTACGAGAACATCCCGGCCATGAGCTCCGACTATGAAAACATCCAGATCCCGGGCAGACCCACCCGATCGTTCACCGTCACCGAGTTCTTTGAGGACCCAAACCGCGCGACCATGCCCAGCAATGAGAATGACGGCTATGTGGATATGAACAGCTTCCCTGGCATTGACAGCACACCTCACGTCCCTCAAGACGAGACTGAAAGGTAGGTCAACTATTCATCCAAACTCCTTTGAAGACACATCTGTGGAGGTAAAATGTTCCTTGTATCATACCGGTTTTGTTGTTGGGTTTTAAAATGGGGTCTGAACAGTTTGAATTTCATTTTCTAGGAAAGGCTTTTGCCATCAGATCCAATGCATTAATTGCCTTTAATGTTTGTCAGGGATTACTTTCTATTGAAGGACCTTCTTATTAGAGAGGTGACATATTAGGGGAGCTCCCTTCTCTTATCTTATATAGGCAAACCCTATACAGTCTTTAATGGACTGAATGGGATCTCCTCTAGTATGGTCTTCAGTGAGAGATGAGCAGCCTGGTGTGCCAGGCACCGCTGGCTTCGGGAAGATGGACAATGCTTGTGGGAGAGCTTACTCCTGTTTCTCATTTAGAAGAGTTGGAGGTCACATCTGGTGCTGCTGCACGCCATGACGTGGATATCACATCTCTGAGAGTGGGAAAGCCTTGTAGTAAAACTAAAATGCCCACAGAGTTCATTTTTAATCTAAGTAATTATAAGGTGCAATTAAAATGGACAAAAGGCCAGGGTGAAAGGACTTGGTGGAAGAGGAAGTGAGATAATGATATGATTATGATTGGTTGGTATAGACAATAAGATAAGGGGTGGGTGAAAAAGGTTTTTAAAAAAAGATAGAGAACAGTATATTATGGTGGTATGGTGGACTAGGGATAGTGGTGGTGCTGTTCTATGTTTCGGTGTGTGTGCGCATGCATGGGTACCTTGTGCCTGTTTGTGTGCGTAGGTCTGTGTTTGTTAGTCTTTATGCATGGGTGCTTGAGCATAATTTTGTGTGTGTCTGTGTATGTTTGTGTATGTGCTTGCCTGCATGGGTGTTTTCACATGTGTTTATGCGTGCGCTTGTGTGTATGTGTGTGTGTGTGTGTGTGTGTGTGTGTGTGTGTGTGTGTGTGTGTATGTATGTGTGTGTGTGTGTGTGTGTGTGTGAAAATGTGTGTGTTTGTGTGTGTGTGTTTTGTATATGTGTGTCGTTTGTGTGTGTGTGTCTGTGTGTGTGTGTGTGTGTGTGTGTCTGTGTGTGAGTGTGTTGTGTATATGTGTCTGTGTGTGTTTGTGTGTGTTTATGTATGTGTGTGTGTGTGTGTTTGTATTTGTGTATGTGTGAGTGTATGTGTACATTTGTATAAGTGTGCTTTTGTGTGTATGTCTGTGTGTGTGTGTGTGTGTGTGTGTGTGTGTGTGTGTGTGTGTGTGTGTGTGTGTGTGTGTGTGTGTGTGTGTGTGTGTGTGTGTGTGTGTGTGTGTGTGAGTGTGTGTAATTGCGCTCCTGTACGTGACACTACGTGGTTAAGTTTGGGAAGGCTCTTATTAAAGTGTTCCTCTCCAGAGTGCTCCTTCCTCTCCCTGGAGGTGCTCTAGGTTTACAGCAGTGTGTGTAATAGAGTGAGGAATTACTGCAGTCGGAGGGGCACCAGATTACCCCTGACTTTGTCTCTATTCCAGCCACGAGGGTCACAGCTTTGCCCAGAGTCTTAATAAAACTGGTGCGATTGATGAGCACTTTGAGAACACCAACCGACAAAGCACTGGTAAAAGACGAATTCGGACAACGATGCCTCATTTATTTAGTATATCTTGTAGCGGTTTTCAGCAACTAATCCAAAATGATAGTCGGAAAGTTATCATCTGCGGAATATTGTGTACTTATTTTTTCATGATGAAAAAGAGGCCTATAGGGCCCTGTTTTAGGACTATAAAACACTGGGTTTTGTATGTGCATTGTCCAGCTTCAAGCCATCCCATTGATGGTCCCATTGATGGTCCCATTGATGGTCCCATTGATGGTCCCGTATGTGTCTTCTAAACTAACACATCAGCCCCATTTGATACTGTTCCATTTCCAACACAATGGTGCCTTCATGAAGGTGGCCCTTCTCCCCCATGACGTTATTGATCTGGCCGCGGTGTGGCCGGGGCCTCAGACCGATACGACCAACCAGAGAGCCTATCTGTCACTTGGCCTCTCCGCATTCCCCCTGGAGACGCCTCTGTTGCCGAGGACAACCCTTTGCGCCTTGTGTTTCTTTCTTCCTGTATATGTTTGTGTGTGTGTGTGTGTGTGTGTGTGTGTGTGTGTGTGTGTGTGTGTGTGTGTGTGTGTGTGTGTGTGTGTGTGTGTGTGTGTGTGTGTGTGTGTGTGTGTGTGTGTGTGTGTGTGTGGGTGTGTGTGTGTGTGTGGGTGTCTGTGTGTGTGTGTGTGTGTGTGTGTGTGTGTGTGTGTGTGTGTGTGTGTGTGTGTGTTTGTGTGTGTGTGTGTGTAAACACGTTAATATATGGATTTGTGGGTTTGTTTGAATGTTTGTGTGTGTCTGTGTATTTGTGTATGTGTATGTGTGTATATGTATGTATGTGTGTGTGTGTGTGTGTGTGTGTGTGTTTGTATGTATGTGTGTGCCAGTGTGTGTGTGTATTTTTCTAGTATGCGTCAATGCATCCAACTGCACATACCTGCAGTTGTGCCAGGGGTATGTGCTTGTGCATACATAACCATTAAACAAGTGTGAGTGTGTGAGTGTGTGTGTGTGTGTGTGTGTGTGTGTGTGTGTGTGTGTGTGTGTGTGTGTGTGTGTGTGTGTGTGTGTGTGTGTGTGTGTGTGTGTGTGTGTGTGTGTGTGTGTGTGTGTGTGTGTGTGTGTGTGTGTGTGTGTGTGTGTTTGTGTTTGTTTGTGCCAGTGTGTGCACAGGGGTTGAGCTATTGATGTTGTCAGTGACTTATTAAAAACACATTTAACTGTCAACTCCACTCCCTGGACAGACTATCCAGTAAAAGTAGATTGTTGTTGTGGTTGTGGTTACCGTGGTTACCACACTATACCACACGCCAAGGCACACAAAAGGCTAACATTTATAGAAATGAATGCAAAAGAAGGGTTAAAAAAGCTGCTCCATGCGTGGTTTGTTTTCCCCTGCTGTGATTAATGTATACCAGCATTCAAACACAACTTCAAAAAAAGGTTTTAACACTAGCGAAGAGGGGTCCTCATTACCAAGCCATCTAAGGCTACCGAGACAACAAAGAGTGATTATTCATCCCAGGCCGGCTGTGACATTGCTAATGATTCAGAGTGATTCTGTGTCTGTAGCTGTGTTCGAAATCGTTCCCTATACACTCGTTCCCTATTCCCTATATAGTGTACCTGATATAGTGCACTATATAGGGAATAGGGAACGAGAATTCGGACACTACGCTGAACATTTCTAAACGTCATTTGCGTCAGTAAATGCACCGGGTATTTGTGTGACGCAGACAGATGCGCCCACATCAAGTAAACAAACCGGGC
Organism: Gadus chalcogrammus; assembly: GCF_026213295.1. Taxonomy (NCBI): domain Eukaryota; kingdom Metazoa; phylum Chordata; class Actinopteri; order Gadiformes; family Gadidae; genus Gadus; species Gadus chalcogrammus. The sequence goes on from NC_079424.1 coordinate 17,377,287, forward strand.
ACTCACGACGAAAGCTGGAGGTTGTATTGATGTGGAATGTTACATTTCCTTGTTTAATTAATTTTGAATGTTAAATATTCTATGTTAAATCCCAAATAAATTGTTGACATTTCTAAACGAAAGCCAGAGACTCCATCATTAAATGTATTCGTTTTCGCTGTTATTCGGCTTCTTCTTCTCCCCTGGAAAAATACAACCGCATTGCATTGTGGTATACGGGAGTAACATGTAGGGAACATCGTATGCACCCTATTTTAAGTCCACTATATAGTGCCCTATATAGTGGACCACTGAGAATTCGAACACCCTAGAAAATGGCGTGCACCCTATTTAGTGCACTGCATCCATGATAGGGAACGATTTCGAACACAGCTTGTGTGTGTGTGTCTGTCAGTCTATATGTGCATGTGTGTGCCTGGGCATTCGTGCCTGTGCCATAATTCAGCACTGCTTTATCAAACATGGCTACCCAGTAGAGGATGTTGTGTCAGCAGTTATCCTCCTGTCTGACAGCCTCATGCGATTAATAGATGAATGTTGTTGATAATGCCATTGGGGGCATTGTCTCATTGGAAGTAAATGTTTCTTTCTGACTTCAGTTTCCCCACCGAGCTAGCATTGAGATCCAAAATGGCCGCTAGGGCACTGAGGCCGTTGTGTCTCTTGATACACCAACACAATAGTGGTGTTAACGGCTGTAGTGCTCGATGACCCTTCTCAACAGCTCCAGCCCAATAAGCCATTTAGCAGCCGCTCCTGCGGCTTGTGTTATGTTAGCGCACCCTTGGACCAGCCATCTTAAGTACTGGGTGGTGGCTCTGTGCAGCGGGCGGTGAGGTGCTTGCCAGGGTGTGCCCGTGGCTCGGCCGGCCCCATGCCAGCAGGCTGACTCAGGTCATTGCCAGGTCACCCCAGGGGAGGAAGCGTCCAGCCTAGAAGCTTCCCCATCCAGTGTCACGGCCCAGCTCAGGAGGACTAACCACGGCCAGAAAACAAACGGGAAACATAAACCATAACAACCTAGCATTGTGCATTAGGATCGCTTTAAAGACATATATCTCCATCTGACCTAGAAAGGCTCAACCGATACAAAATGACAAAGTGTGCAGACTTACAATGAGGTGCTGGGTGTGGGTAGGTGCATGATGGCGTTATGTGGTGTGTGTGTGTGTGTGTGTGTGTGTGTGTGTGTGTGTGTGTGTGTGTGTGTGTGTGTGTGTGTGTGTGTGTGTGTGTGTGTGTGTGTGTGTGTGTGTGTGTGTCTGTGTGTGTGTGTGTGTGTGTGTGTGTGTGTGTGTGTGTGTGTGTGTGTGTGTGTGTGTGTGTGTGTGTGTGTGTGTGTGTGTGCGCATCTTTGCGTGCGCGGATGTGTGTGAGCTGAACTAAACACAGGAAAAATGCTGGCTCTTGGAGGATTCTGCTCAGGGGCTCCTCGGTGCAGTGATTGCACAGCTGCTGCTTTGACTCCAAGGAACCAAGTGTGAGAGAGAGAGAGAGAGAGAGAGAGAGAGAGAGAGAGAGAGAGAGAGAGAGAGAGAGAGAGAGAGAGAGAGAGAGAGAGAGAGAGAGAAGGGGGGAGGGAGAGAGAGAGGGGGGGAGAGAGAGAGAGAGAGAGCGAGAGAGAGAGAGAGAGAGAGAGAGAGAGAGAGAGAGAGAGCGAGAGAGAGAGAGAGAGAGAGAGAGAGAGAGAGAGAGAGAGAGAGAGAGAGAGAGAGAGAGACTGAGAGAGAGAGAGAGAGGGGGGGAGGAGAGAGAGAGAGAGAGAGGGAGAGAGAGGGGGGGGAGAGAGAGAGAGAGAGAGCAGGAGAGAGAGGGAGAGAGAGAGGAGAGAGAGAGGGGGGGGGAGAGAGAGAGAGAGCAGGAGAGAGAGGGAGAGAGAGAGAGAGAGAGAGAGAGAGAGAGAGAGAGAGAGAGAGAGAGAGAGAGAGAGAGAGAGAGAGAGAGATAGACAGTCAAGCCCTGCAGACCTACCAGGAGGGCGCCGTCGCAACGCCCTGTTTACAGGAAATGCTGGACAAGGGGTGTGGGAAGGGGGAAAGGTGGGGACAGATGAGGAGGGGTGGGGGTGTGGGGAGTTACCACTGCAATTCAGTAGGAAGTCTCCAGATGGAAGCGGTGGAGCTAAGGTGAAACCTGACATGGAGATCCGGACAAAAGGTCATGGCTGAGACAAGTGGCCGGTGTTGCTGACTTTATCGGATAGAAAAAGGGGGGCAGACGTTGATTTCTGTCTAGTCCCTTGTGGGAATTGTCAAGTTCGTATTCAAAGCATACCATCATAGTATAAGCAGTAGAACGGCTGCCTACAGGACAACCACCACCACATTGATGGTGTGAGCAGAAATACCAACTCCTACGATGACACACACGCCAACTGGTACCACAGTCTTGAGAGGAGGCAGACCAGGCTAATGAAGCTCCACAGCTCTTCTTATCTCCGAGGATAGGATCATTACAAGACGAGAATAGATGCCAAATATATCATTTTATACTCAATGTTTAGCTCAGTTAAATTGGATATAACAAGCGTAATGGAATTGGCAGGGAAACACACAGCATATGCGTGGTATCGGACTCATTGCACCTGTCTGGGAATGTGACACACTAGATTTAACTTGGTGCTATGAAGGACATTAGGCGATTTAACTTTAGGACATTACCAACGGCTGCCAGAATGTTGTTTTCGGAATGGTCTTGTTGAAGTGCCTCAAACTGTGCTTGGAACTTTACAAATGGCACGTTCTAGGTAAAGCACTGGAGCAAGAAAATAATCGGACACATTGTTTTTGTAAATAAATAAGATAGATTGCAAATGGAGATTTGGCAGGTTGAACAATAAAAGACCCAGATGCCACTTAGTGCCTCTCATGAAATGTATTGTTATCTCCGCAGCGCTGGCTATTAGCTCAGGTTGTCATCCAGTACCAGATACTCTTGTTGTAATACGCTTCTTGAGGTGGCCAATTGCAGGTTCCAAGAATAAGTAAAAAGGAAGTGTGTTAATTATTAATGCCACTTTTAGTGAATTGTAAGAAGTTTACACGTTCCTCAAATATAATGAGCTAAAACGTAATGTTGTGAGAATAGTTTGCGATAATTAGAATTGTTGTTATGCTCGTTTGAATCAGCCTGCATATTTTATTGAAATTATTTAATAGCATAGCACAATATTCTATTGCAGCTAACTACATTGTTCAAACCCAGTGCAGTGCATCTCTTCAAGATTGACAAATAATAGGAATAATTTATTGAAACCCAAAACTCAATAGCAATTCCAAAGTAATATCTCAGTGTCAAATTACTCAAGGCTAACGCAGACAAACTAGTTTTGTTAACGTATATAAGCAGCCAGATAAATAAACGCAGGGTTCGATATTCCAGACAGCGCTAATAAAACGACGGTGCGATACAGTTCTGAAATCCGATTACTCTATCCCCAGTTTAAACCAGCCTACTCTACTGGCCCTCCCAGTCCAAGCCAAGATGACCTGCTCTCTCTGGGGGCAATAGACAACTATGAGTAATGTGCTCTGGGTGCCTCCCTCAGAGCATTGGCCAGAGTGTGTGTGTGTGTGTGTGTGTGTGTGTGTGTGTGTGTGTGTGTGTGTGTGTGTGTGTGTGTGTGTGTGTGTGTGTGTGTGTGTGTGTGTGTGTGTGTGTGTGTGTGTGTGTGTGTGTGTGTGTGTGTGTATGTGTGTGTGTGTGTGTGTGTGTGTGTGTGTGTGTGTGTGTGTGTGTGTGCGTGTGTGTGTGTGCGTGTGTGTTTGTAAGAGAGGGAGAGGGAGATAGACAGAGCTACAGAGAGGGAGAAGGAAAAAGAGAGAACAAGATAGATAAAAGAGAGAGTGGGGGGAATGAGAGAGAGGGAGAGAGAGCGTGAGAGGGGGAGAGAGGTAGCTGCGCTTCATTAAGGTTGACAGTGTCTGAGGGAAGATTAGGTTCAGCAGGGAGCTGTGTTAACCTTTGGGTGTAGAGAGCCGCCTAATAGCCCACTGCGGTCGCCTCCCACCAGGGGGCCATTCAACCCACCAATATTAAACTTCTTTCATGGCATTAAAGAAAACGTGTTAAGTCTGTTTTGCCGAATTCAACAGCAATACACAGAGGATTTTCCTCTTCAAATGTTGAATGTTGATCCACGGTCATAAGGAGATTATAAAGAACACAGCTACACACATAAATAGTATTAAATCCGATTTTTGGGTCAGATGCGGTACCAAGTATTCATAATAATCGAAAGGATGTGGTTGAAAAATGACCCACGCCCACATACGTGTGTACTGAAGAGCAGGGTAGTGTGGTGAACGTACGCTTCATAAGATGATGCTACGCCTGGGTAAACCTATAGACTGTAGATCTTATAGTCCAATATGTTGTAAACAAGTGGATTCTTCCTGTGTTGACAAATGACGATCTTTAAGAATTCTGTAAACGTATCATAATAAAATGGTATGCTTTGTGGGTTTCAATTTCTTCAAAAAGGTTAGCGTGACGATGCGATACCAGCTAAACGGTTACCTTTAGCATCCCCTGTCGACCCCCTAGTGCCCATGGCTCTCATTGCCCTTCCATGCTCGCGTGCCATATTCTCTACTCTCTAGTGTTAAATATTTATGCCTGCCAAAGCTCCCTGAGCGGTTTTTAATGAATCTGTAATGTATTTTCTACTCTTTGGCCCCACTCTCGGCAGTGCCTACACAGAGCCCTTCCCCATGAGGCCTATCTCCGCTAGCCTGTCCGCCGACGAAGACCACGGCCGAACGTCAGAGGAGGAAGAGGGTGGCATGGATCAAGGATACGATCGACAAGTAAGACATGAGCCAGCCAATGAGATTCAAGGGAACAAGCATCTTGACTTCAAATCCAGTCCATTCTTATGACTTGAGAATTAAAATCGGCCATAACTTTATCCTATTTCTACTTTGAGGCTGTTGATTAGGTGCTGTTTGTGATACATGTAAGGATGTATATCTTAAAAAAGATGCAGCCTCCTCACATTGGCAGACTGTTTAGGCACGCAGGCAGACATTTTACAGTGGCCCAGGAGTGGACCCCACCCTTCACTGTGCCACAACAATGTCTGCCCCTGGCCGCCATCACGCCACAATACACTTCCTGGTCCTCTTCTCTTTCCAGAGTAAAATTCAAATAGGTAGAAATCACAAGGTAGACAAAAATATATAGAAGAGCAAAAGGTAAGAGGAGAGGATGACTTTAAAACAATGGACAAAAGAGTGCTTTTGTGTGTGCGTGCATGTGTTTTTGTAGGTTTGTGTGTTTTTATCTGTATGTGCGAGTGTATACGTGTGTGTTGACGTAGAGAGAATATCTAATTAGTCAGAAAAAAACTCTTTTCATTGAGAGAAATGTCTCATTTGAGGACATAATGACTAATCTGTAATAAATTTGGCATTCCTCACATCCTCAGACAGAAGGAAGAAATAACATTTGAATCATATGTGTTGTGGGGAAACACCCTAAATTGCCTCAAAGTTATGTTTTGGCTGGAGTGTTTAAAGGCCGTGATTAGACTCTAAATCAGTGCAGTGTCACCAGCCGACAGATTCTCATCCATAATGCATCTACACTTAAAGGTCCTGTATTTGAGAACACTTTCACACCAAGGCTAGCCTGTACAGCTAATGAAATAATCAGTCTTATTCTGACAGTATGAATAAAATATAAAGTGAATTTTCTTATTTTCTCCTTTTTCCCCTCCCCCTCCCTTTGCCTGGCCGCGCTGCTGTTGCTCTTAATGTTGGAGAGGAATAAGTGGCCTTCTGAGAGTCTTTCACACGAGCCACGTCCATTCATCTCGCTCTGCTTTCCTCCCTGTCGTACAGATTGATGGGAGATCCCGGGCCTTCTACGTTGCCAAAGAGCTGGTAGAATCTGAGCGACTGTGAGTAGCTTGCTAATGTGCTGCGCCTTCTTGGCATGAATTATACCCAGACAGCATCGCCCACTGAAGTTTAAGAATCCGTTGCCACCTTTTTTTGCTTTTGATATAGCACTTTGTACGTTTGATCTCTGCCTTTTTAAACACAAGCAATGTTGATGCTAATTCACTGTGCAGTACGTATAGAAGCTGACGGCCACAATGACATCACACTCTCTGATGGGCTATTGAGTTTCAGTGCTGCTGTTACGAGTCATTTGTCACTTAGCTACTCACCCGTTTGGTAAACAGTGATCCGCTGCACCTGACACTGATATTGTTACACGTCTCATTATCCTCTCTGCTTCTCTTCCAGACATGTCAACGCCCTGAAGCGTCTCCAGGAGGTAAGCAAACCATAACCATTACATCGAACCAGGCCAATCCTAACCTCCCCCTCTCCCCCCCCCCCTTATGTCTGTTCCCCGGGTCTCCGTAGCCTCCTTGTTCCCCTGCCGCCGCCCCCGCCCCCTCCTCCGCTCTAAGGCTGCGTACTGTGTTCTGGTTTATCAGTGTTGTTGCAGCCAACGGCCCGCTTCCTGGTCTTGACAACATTGACATGCAGAAGCTCATAGGTAGTCGCCGCTGGTGCTGGGGACGAGACAGAGTCCCTCTCAGGTCTGGGTCCTGTTGTTGGAGCTTGCGCTTCTGACCGTCCTCAAGCACACACACACACACACACACACACACACACACACACACACACACACACACACACACACACACACACACACACACACACACACACACACACACACACACACACACACTAATGCTGTCAACCCGCTCATCTCCACACACACACACACACATCATCGCCGCCCCTACTTGGCACCAAGAGGTCACAGTTAGGAGCATGCTGGGACAGAGAGTACACTTGGCTCATCGGGAGGAAGCCGGTCATGGAATAGACAAGTCAGGTGGTAGAGGCGATGGAGATAATTGTACACAACATTGCCAGAGCGCCGTGGAACAGCAGAGGGAGTCGAGCCGGGGTTGGGATGGGGCAGCCAGTGCCATGCGTCACATGCAGCCTGCTGTCATCTGCTTCTATCGTTTTTCATTTACTGGCTGTCAAAATGAGCTTCCAGATCTCAGAGCCTGTAGAGCGCTAGACAGAGAGATGGATTTCATGGCAGCTGCTTCAAGACAGAAAAATAACATTATGATTGATAATATAGCACCTCAGTAGAGATTACATTTTGATCAAACTGGATTGTCATTTTGTCGTGCGTTCCTGTGCGTGTGTGCATGTGTGCATGAATGTGGGTGAGGCAGTTTGTGCATGAGTACATGGCCTCTGTACATCAGACAGCTAGTGTTCAGAGAGAGTGACCCATCGCTCAGCTAGTACCATATACCCTTGAAGAAGGTCATAACCTGAATTACTTTACGCTGCGATTGTGATTTATGAGCATCGGGTAAAACAGAAACCACAACTTCATGTAATTTGCAGCTATTAAACAGCTGCCTAATGCAAACAGTATACATCACTCCTCCTCTAGATGGTCTTTCTATTATAATCAACTTGAAAAAATAGAAAGATATATAGTGCGTGGAAGGGGAGCAGAGGAACGTACATAACACAATCAGATGATGTCACTTAGAATGAGCTAGAGAATCATTTGTTTGTATTTGAGTTTTCTTATGTTTTGGGAAATCCACACTCGACATTTCCTATTGACTTTGACCAAAGTCAAGGTAACCTTTGATATCGTCAGCTAAAAGTGGTGCGGCTCTATTAAGACCTAAAGGGTGACATTATTCATCAGACTGTTGCATAATGCATACATCTAATATGTTGAACCATGCATTATGCAAAAGCATTTGCTCGCGTCGCACTATTATTATTAATGGTGCAAGTGATTCCTTTACATATCGGTCACTGATACATAGACTCTGACACGAACGACACACAGTTATTACCAATTTCATTGAGGAACCACACACCCCCACACACGCACGCACACACACACACACACACACACACACATAGACACGCGCAAACACACATGCATGCAGATTAGAGCGCATACTGGGACTGTTGGGAGGGAGAAAACACATAGCCTATTGTTCCATTGTTTGATAAGGAATAACAAAATACAAAGAATTTCCAGAATGTGTCCACAAAAGAATGGGGAAGCAGCTCTGCTTTTCTGCCGGGGTTTCCCAGTAGGCCTAAGAGTATCAATACAACTGTCTTAGCCCCACGCCTTGAACTCTAGATCCTTCAACCGAGGTAAATTAATGCTGCACAATAATGTTACACATTAAGTATAGTTGACTTTGCATTACCAGAGTAACCTGTTACACATTGAGGCTGGCTGTGTAATGTAACTCGTTGACCTACTTTAGCAGTAAAACACTTTTGAATACAGAGGCTAGCTGACCGGCTTTAGCATCTACACCTGTTACACTTACAGGCTAGCTGTGTAATGCAGGTAGCTGATCTGCTTAAGCAGTAAAATACTGTTAGACATAGAGGATAGCTGACCTGCTTTAGCAGTAAAATACAGTGAGTTGTACAGGCTAGTTGCTGTCACTCATAGAAGCTTTTCTGTACGTGTGTGGTGTGTGGGTATGTGTCTGTGTTTGTGTGTAACCTGTCGGGGCCCTGCAAGAGCACGACAGGTTAGCATCTGTGTTTCTCCTGCAGAAGTGATGAATGCTAACTCTGGGCACCATCGACCGGCTCATGATGAACCGCCAGGCTCTGATGGAGCACAATGTCACCGCCGGTGTCTCCTGGGACTGGCAAGTCTCAGTTGGTTTTACGGCCACGTTTTCTCGTCGCGCACGGGCCCAAGACAGTTTCCATGCCAGACACATTATGGCTTCATGTTATATGCAGTGTAGTTCAGTCTGACAGCTCGGCCCCACAGAGACTAGCCACTTGGCTCCTCAGAGACCGGCGCTACGCACTACCAGGTCACCTCTTTGAACAGGTCCTGATGAAAAAAGACGCCTTTCTGTGTGAGGTTATTCTCTCCATTAACCGGGACAATAAATAACCTTCCGAACAGATTTTTTACTCTCCAAGGCAAACTCTATAACTCCTTTTGTGTTTGCCCTTACGTTCACTACCACTGCAGCTATTAAATACCATTCAGCTTGGTATTATTTAAGTATTGAATGTGATCCCTTGAGTTTTCAATTGCCTTGAAAATCATCTACGTCGGGCTGCATTCTGGGCACTGTGTCGATGGGTAAGTGAACGCTCGGTGCCAGGCAACAGAGAGGGAGAGAGCCTTCAGTGTACCAAGGTTGTTATGCAACCACACCTGGTGTGTAACTCATTTGCAGGCAATGCCTCCCTTCCTGAATGCTTGGACAGAGGCTGGGTGTGTGTTTGCATGTGTACATGTGGGGGTGTGGGTGGGGTGGTGGTGATGGAGGTCATGTGGATCCGAGAGGGTCGGTGGCAGGAAGGATGTTTAGGAACATCTGACCTTCCCCCCTTCCTTCCCTTCTTTCTTGTTCTCCGGCTGAATGTTGCCCATTCCTCTGCACATTTTCTAACGGCCATGTTTGGGTCTTTCTTCATCAGCGATTACTGTTTCTCTCTGCTCTCTTCTGTCTCTTACAGGAGACACACATCCAATCTCTTAAATATCTTTCGATCTTTGTCTAGCTCTCTTTTCCCTGGCGCCTTTACATAGCTGCTTCTTCTTATTATTTCCCCCCCCCTTCTTACTCATTTCCGTGTGCAGGACTTCAGGAGGGTAGTGGAGGCGGCGGTGGGCGAGGAGGGAGAGCCGGTGATAGAGCAGCAGAGACTGGGGGAGATCCTGGGCGTGCTCCCCAAGGTGTACAGCATTCACAGCAGCATGCTCACGGAGCTGGAGGAGCGCATCAGCCAGTGGTGAGCGCCGCCACGTTCCCCTTCATCCTTCACCCATCCCACCACGTAAAACACACCTTGTTTTAACCCGGGGCCATGCATAAAAATGCAGAGGTATTACAATTATGTATCCTTTTTCATTGGCACCGTATTGAATTTGAATCTGCTTCTCTTTAAAGCGAGATAACGGCAAGGGTCATAAAACATACAGAATGTATACATGGGGGGAGGGGGGCAATTCACCAAAGGTACTTTAGTTATAGATATATAAGTATGCAGATTTACATCCTGTTGAGGTGTCTTTACAAGCATGATGCTATGCCTCAACCTGCTCATTAACGGCATGTATCTGAATAAACGTGACAAAATTGTATTGGAGCAAAGCATTTAAACAGAGCCAAAATGATCTATCTATCCCCCTTTTCTCCCCATTGTTATTGACCTAGCGTTAATATCACACTCTCCTTTATCGGGTGACAGAGAAGGGCAGAAGACATACCACACTGCCTCCCCCCCCTCACTGTCAAGCCCCCTGCGTGTGTTCAGGGAGGAGAGCCAGAGGGTGGTGGACGTCATCCTGTCGCGGCGCGATGACTTCGGGGTGTTTGACGCGTACATCTCAGAGTACGACCGCAGCATGTCCTTACTGGAGGAGAGCAACCGGAACAACCCGGCCTTCGCTGCTGTTGTCAAGAAGTTTGAGGTAAAACATTAACAGACTGGAGCCTGAGCCGATGTTGTCCTACCTGTTGTAGGTCTATATATGCTATAATATAGGGAAGATAAAGGGATTCACTAATGATTATCGTTGCCTTTTACTCTTATTATCATTATATGTTTACAATAATCAAAAAATCCGGTGTGGAATAATTGTGTTTCAGACTTTGTATGAGACAAGCTTTACTGTCTAGCAAAGGGCTGGTATTTCTCAGAAGAAGTCAGGGTGTTGTAGGTGGACGTTACCCAGTGTGGACTAACTGGGGTTTTATCTTCGCCAACCTCTATATTTACCCAACATTTCTTTTAAACCTTCTCTGTCCTGCTTTCCTCCGCGGGATGGGCCTTTATGTTGCCATCTTGTCAGAAACAACACCCTGGGATCTCATCTGAATTAGTCCCACGTAATACAGAGCAGATTGTCTGGGAATCACCCCTCTAGACCTTGTCTGATATGGTCCCACTCATCCGCATATTGGACCTGGTATCTCCCAACCAGCACGTTATCATCGCCGTCCAAATGGGAACCGTATGGTAACAGGGAATAATGATAAAGACATTAACCATTATGAAGCCCGTGACAGGATATGAAGGGAGCCTGCGGATAAGACTCTAGAGATGCAGGCACACTGATTTCTCATTTCCATGCAGCCAATGAACTCATCTGTAGAAACTTTTTGTTTATCGAAACTGAATGTCTCTTCAACAGTTTGCCGAACATCTTCGATTTAACTATTTAGCCCGGTTGGCTGTGTTTGTTATTGCATATGTGGTGCGGTTTTTGTTCATTCTTTTTTATTTTGCAAGCAGTATCTGCCTAAATGTTGGGATTTTTGACTCCCATATGTTCCATTCCATCCTTTTTTAAGTAGATTTCTCAAAATATTGACAAGGTTTGGGCAGTTGATGGGTAATGCTCATCTTCCACCTTGATTAATTCAGTTCTACTTAATGTTTGATTCCACGAGGGAATAACACTGTGTCATACTTGATCTGATCTGCTGGGATGGGCTCAGGCACACAGTCCAGGTGCCTCTCCATTGATTATAAAAGCAACACGACAAGCCACCAACTGTCTCCCCTCATGAATATTCATCCCCAGCTGCCCCTGTTCATCCTG
>NC_079424.1:17393902-17548902 GCF_026213295.1 Gadus chalcogrammus
ACAGTGGAGGACACAGTGGAGGACACAGTGAGGACACAGTGGAGGACACAGTGAGGACACAGTGGAGGACACAGTGAGGACACAGTGAGGACACAGTGGAGGACACAGTGAGGACACAGTGGAGGACACAGTGAGGACACAGTGAGGACACAGTGGAGGACGCAGTGTGAGGACACAGTGGAGGACGCAGTGTGAGGACACAGTGTGTGAGGGCACAGTGTGAGGACACAGTGGAGGACACAGTGTGAGGACACAGTGGAGGACACAGTGTGAGGACACAGTGTGTGAGGACACAGTGTGTGAGGACGCAGTGTGAGGACACAGTGGAGGACGCAGTGTGTGAGGAGGCAGTGTGAGCAATGAAGCAGTTTTCACTCTTCCTTTGCAAATCCCGTCCTGCTTTACACATCACACACACCACACACCACAATCACACGCCGCATATCACAGACACACACCTCGCCAAGATCCCCCCCACAGCCATCTCACCGAGAAAGACCCGCTGCTCTCCTGTGTCTCACTAGAGGTGTTCTCAGCTGTCTATCACATGGCTGTCTCTCATGTGGTGAGCACACACACTCACACACACACACACACACGCACGCACGCACGCACGCACGCACGCACGCACGCACGCACGCACGCACGCACGCACACACACACACACACACACACACACACACACACACACACACACACACACACACACACACACACACACACACACACACACACACACACACACACACACACACACACACACACACACACACACACACACACACACACACACACACACACACATTTGCTTTGCAGGATCTAACCTCTTTCCGTCCCGGCTCCCTTTCATTCACAAACAAACAGGAACAGTTTCTTTCATTCTCTCCCTCTCATCTGTCCATCAGAACCCCCCTCCCACCTCTCTCTCAATGTAGCTCTTATTCCCCTCTACAACTAGGTCTCTCTCTCTCTCTGTCTCCTGTGCCACTGTCTCGCCCTCTGTCCCTCTCTCCCTCTCTCTCCCCATGCAATTAAATCCAAAATAGCTTTATTGGCATGGAAAATAAACATTAACATTGCCATAACAGTTAATTAAACAGGAAAAATAATATCTAAAGGTAAGGTATTGATTAACTATACAAGTACAGAACAAACAATTTGGTAATGCAGGAGTGAATCAGTGTGTGTGTCAAACAATAAGCTTGAACTGGACCACAGAAAGAGTCTTGACCCTCCATCTCCATAATCATTACTGACTCAATATAGACACACGAAACACAATAATACATCTCTCTCTCTCTCTCTCTCTCTCTCTCTCTCTCTCTCTCTCTCTCTCTCTCTCTCTCTCTCTCTCTCTCTCTCTCTCTCTCTCTCTCTCTCTCTCTCTCTCTCCCTCAGGAGAACCTCCTGAGGCTGGTCCACATCGAGTACAGTGTCCGAGGCAAGCGGGACCTGCTGAAGGCTGGCCGGGTGAGTGCTGCCGGGATGTGCCTGCTCAACCTCTGGGCATCCTGTTACCGCTATCAGTAGAAATAATGACACACGGAAACACAGCAGCAATCTCTTAATTAAATATAAGTCTCAAACCTTTTCTTAATTGCTCCATCATGTAATAAAAAGAAAACCTGCATTTGAAAGCTGACCAGGCGATACATCTGTTTGTGGCACTGTTCCCAGTGGGTTTGAGCTGACTTTTCCCCTCGTCGTCTCTGTCTTTTCTTCTGCTCTCAGGTCTTTGTCAAAGAGGGCACCCTCATGAAAGTGTCCAGGAAATGCCGGCAGCCCAGACACCTGTTTCTGGTAAATAAAGCTTTCCATGTCTTTCTGCCATGCTGAGGTATGGTCAGAAAGTGCTGAACAGAGAGGGCCACATCGCTGTAGTTATGCCATTGTACTGTCAGCTGTTTGAAACATCGCAATACCCTGGCAAGGACTTTGGCGTGGCGCTGGAAATCCGCTTCCAACTTTCCAACAACAATGAGAACACAGATACACCTAGGTTCATGTGTGTGTGTGTGTGTGTGTGTGTGTGTGTGTGTGTGTGTGTGTGTGTGTGTGTGTGTGTGTGTGTGTGTGTGTGTGTGTGTGTGTGTGTGTGTGTGTGTGTGTGTGTGTGTGTGTGTGTGTGTGTGTGTGTGTGTGTGTGTGTGTGTTTGTCTGGGGAGGTATGGGTGGGTGGTGGTCAGGCTCCTGGGATAGGCGGGGTCTGCTGATGGAGGCCAAGGCCTGGAGCGTGGAGAGGAGTACCACACCCAGCGAGTCAGGGCCCTCCTAGCCCTCGTCTCCCCTTCCTCCCCCCCCTCTCACTCTCCCTTCCCCTCCTCATCCCTCCTTTCCAACTCATCCCCCTCCTCTTCTCTCCCTCCTCTCCCTCCCCCTCCTCCCCCTCCTCCCACTCATCCCCCTCCTCTTCTCTCCCTCCCCCTCCCCCCACTCATCCCCCTCCTCTTCTCTCCCTCCTCTCCCTCCCCCTCCTCCCCCTCCCCCCTCTTATCCCCCTCCTCTTCTCTCCCTCCTCTACCGTCCCCCGTCCACCCCTCCCCCTCCTCCCTCTCGTCCCCCTCCTCTCCCCTCCACCCCTGCCAGGACTTGTTTTCCAGGGCCTCACTTCCTGTCCAGGATGTTTGGGGGGGGTCACTTCCTGTGTACTGGGAGGGGACAGACAGCACCGTGAAGGCCAGACACCCTGAAGAATGCAGAGAGGAGGGGCTGGTAGCGCTGATGGTAGTGTGTGTGTGTGTGTGTGTGTGTGTGTGTGTGTGTGTGTGTGTGTGTGTGTGTGTGTGTGTGTGTGTGTGTGTGTGTGTGTGTGTGTGTGTGTGTGTGTGTGTGTGTGTGTGTGTGTGTGTGTGTGTGTGTGTGTGTGTGTGTGTGTGTGTGTGTGTGTGTGGTGTGTGTGGTGTGTGTACGCATGCATGTGTGTGTGTGTGTGTGTTCAGGGAGGGCAACGCAACATCTAGAAGCGTGTGCTATTGTTCTTGCGTGTAATCAACACGTCTTATAGCGTCTTACACAGTGTTAATATAAGTTGAGTTATGTAGACGGAGAGCCTTGCGACTTTGATGCGTATTAATCGAATCTGACACAAGCGGGGACCTTTCCAAAGAATTTCATCCGATGAAATTGTAAATTAAATCCACCTTTGCATAAGCAAGAAAAGTTAGATTCCTTATTTTACAATAAATATATAATATCAAAATGTACTATTAATAATGTATACAATCGTCATACAATTGGTGGTACAAACCTTTTTGTCTTTGAATGCCAGTTTTTTTTTCGCTCTTTCATTTGTCCTTCGTTTATAAATACAAACCTCCCTGGACGATAAAGGAACTAAAAGATGGATGTTTCTCCCAGTGTCGTTTAGGGCTTTGCTGCCGCTTTCTCCCTGGTGGTAGACGGGGGTCAGCTGTAATTTATGGGCCTTTAAAGACGGGCGAATCCAAACAGAGGTGATGATGAAAGCCATCACTCAGCCTTTATGGCAGTGAGAGTAAGAGCTGTAGCAGCAAAGGCTGTATCCTTAACACCATGTCTTCCAACCCCAGTCAGAGCCCTGCTGTCCCTGGGGGAAATAATATGGAGAATATAAAGAAGAGAGAGCCCAGATATCATAGGGTCTTGAGAAGGTGATGGAAGGTCAAGGAGGTCGGCTGCAGGTGTGGGATCTACGTGGAAGGTTATTGTGTGGCTCGGACACACAGATGTTGAAATATCCTTCTTGAATTGTTTTTGCTTTAATTCAAGAGTGATGCTGGAGCACTGCATGTATCAAATATCTGGCTTCATCTGCATGATGTTCTATTTGTTGTTGTTTCGTGCATTTCCACTTGATGCTTGGGATTTCTAACAGGAGACCCCAAATTTCCTGTAGGCCTAAATAGTAGGAAATGTGTGACTCTGCAGTGGACGGGTTTCCTCGCTCAGAGTCTGCCTTGTGCCCAACATACGCTGGGCCAGATCCCAGCCTGCATCCCTCATCTTTAATTAGCGGTTGAAAACGACAGAATCTCGGATGGATGGATTCATCTGGGATTGGTTCTTTCTGTGGTTTCCTTCTGGCCGAGTGCTGTGCCAGAGTTTCCCAGCGTGGTGGCCGCAGTTTAGTCCCCGGCCTGACCCCCACAGCCTTGTCCCCAAGTCTGGTGTAACCCTCAGCCAGCCTGTCACGGCCGCTGTGTGTGTTTGGTGTGGTGGCGGGTGTTTAAGGAGAGGCCCGGGTCCACCCAGGCATGGTTCTCACGGTGAAGAGAATGGCAGCGCGGTGTGGCCTGGGAAGGGGCGGTGAGAGCCGCCTGTTCGATGGGGCCCAGCGCTAGAAGCCTGGAGAGCAGGATGGAGAGTTCCTGGATCCTGCCCCCGCAAGGCTTCAGCGGATGTTTACTGCACACATGAGGTGTGACCCATGATGTCAGCCCCGTTTGTCCCGCTCAAAATAAAATAACTCCTGGAACACAATGGACTTTAAATGGGTTTTGTTTTTATGAGAAGGAAGAGCATAATAGGTTAGGTGGGGAAAAAGTCAATAAACTGGCAGTTTTTTTTCTGCTTGAATACATACGTTTGTTGCCTTTTTACAGGGGGAAAGGGTGCTTGAATGGTAGCGCATTGGTGTGTGAACTGTTGAAAGGAAAGGAAATGCAAGTGTTTGGGAGTGTCCCTGGTGAGCAGGGTACAGCAGGCGGGTCTTTCCTTTGGTAATGCTGCGCCCTTGTGGTCACGGTGCGGTATGTATTATGTCTGTCGGTGTTTGTTTCATTGATTGATTGTGCGGTCCAACACACAACACTGATGATATAGTGTGCAAATTCTTGTTTGATTTGTTTGTTTGTGTTCCTCCCACCTCAGATGAACGACATGATGCTCTACACCTACCCACAGCAGGACGGGAAATACAGGCTGAAGAACACCCTCTCTCTCTCTGGGATGAAGGTGCAGCATAGACGCGATGTCTCTGTTAATGACCTATGTGTTTTCTAAGGACTGTTGACGTTGAGGCCTCCATGTCCCTCTGTGCCCAGGTGAGCAAGCCCGTCCTGGACCAGGTCCTCAACTGTCTCCGCATCGAGGTCTCGGACATCACCATCATCCTGTCCGCCAGGTGAGAGTCTGGCCAGCACACCAGTACAGCAGGAACTGTACTGGTGGCATGTTGATGGAGGAGCTTTTTAAATCACTGATGGAGGATTTTGCAGCTGATTCTTCAAACCATCATTGTTTTAAACTTCCCATATGAGGGTTATATGTTATTTTGTGCTTTTGTTATAAATTCATAAAGAAGAAGAGATTTAAATAGAGAGTTAAATAAAGGTTCAATAACTGAATACTGTCTTGTTTATTATGATAAAGCTTCAGATTTTGAATGATACAAGACTTTAAACATCAAAATCACACCCAGCAGGCCTAACATTTTGCCTCACAAGGCTCTTTCGGACATTCAAAGTCCCGGATGTGTGAGTGAACAGCCAGTGTGTCTGTCTGTTCCCAGCTCTGTGGGCGAGAGAGAGGACTGGTTCCACACCTTGAGCAGAGCCATTGCCGACAATGCAGCAGGACTCTGTACGTTTGGTGGACCCTGCAGTGAGGTAATCAATACTTGCTATATAAATAATTGCTGCAAGAGGTCACACACATCTGAGTCATACGATGGATGTTATACACCCTTCCATATAGCCAGAGGTGGAACTTCCAGTAAAAAAGAAAACCTGTGTTTCAAGTTTACCATTTTTTTCTTTTTTTTCTATCAGATCAACATAGACGCACACCTGAAGGAGTGCAGTAAGCACAACTTTGACAGGAGTTTAACATTTCACCCTGGCGCGTGTGTGCGTGTGTGTGTGTGCGTGCGTGCGCATGTGCTTGTGCGTGTGTGTGTGTGTGTGTGTGTGTGTATGTATGTGTATGTGCATCTGTGTGTGCGTGCATTCCCCGTAGGCCCGTGAGAAGCTGTGGATGGCCCTGGGCGAGGCGGCTCCGGTGCTGGTGCCCGTGTCCCACGTGATGATGTGCATGAACTGCACCTCCGACTTCAGCCTGACGCTCAGACGGCACCACTGCAACGCCTGTGGGAAGGTGGGCCCCACGTGACCACGGCAGGACACGGCACCAAGCATGATCACAGACCTGATCATAGACCTGATCACAGGCATGATCACGGACCTGATCACGGACCTGATCACGGACCTGATCAAGGACCTGATCACGGACCTGATCACGGACATGATCACGGACATGATCACGGACCTGATCACGGACCTGATCACAGATGTGATCACAGACCTTATCACAGACCTGATCACAGACCTGATCACAGATATGATCACAGACATGATCACGGACATGATCACGGACCTGATCACGGACCTGATCACAGATATGATCACAGACATGATCACGGACATGATCACGGACATGATCACGGACCTGATCACGGACCTGATCACGGACCTGATCACGGACATGATCATGGACCTGATCACGGACATGATCACGGACCTGATCACAGACCTGATCACAGACGTGATCACAGACGTGATCACGGACCTGATCACGGACCTGATCAACGGACATGATCACAGACCTGATCACGGACCTGATCACGGACCTGATCACGGACCTGATCACAGACATCATCACAGACATCATCACAGACATCATCACAGACATCATCACAGACCTGTTGGGTATTCCACGAACTGAGGTTTAACAAACACAGAGTTAACGCTGAACTCTAGGTTGATTGACCCTGTGCCAACTAAACCAGAGCTGTCGGTTCCACCGCACGGGTTATGCATTAGTTCAATCAACTCGGGGTTGGTTAACACAGGGTTGTGCACGTCCACGCCAAACCTATAAAGACGTGATGTATGGATCATGGAAACCCTGATCGAAATGGCGAAACGGGCCGTTTCGCCACTTATTTCAATGAAATGTAACTCCAGGTTCTCCTGGTGAGCTATGACGAGGAGAAGGACATTATCACAACAAAAGGGAACGCTAAAGCCTCTGCAACCCGGAGAACCAAAGCCTGGCAGCGGATCGCTGACCGCGTAAATTTAGTTACACGTCAAAAGCATGATCGTGTAGGTTTTTGTGTTTTCTTGTATTTTAGATTTTTTTTGCCTTCGAAGTAACACATGCAAACCGTGTGCGTGCCACAGCGCATATGTTCCAAAATTTGTTTTTTTTTGGTAACTTGGTAGAAAACCTAAAAGTGACAATTCATCAACTTCACAGATCAAGATGGATTAGGGTGCACTCACACTAGGCCATCTGGCCGTGGCCTTTGGCCGTTTTCACACCTAACCGTGCTCAAATGGCCCCATTGTTCTCTGGCCTGCACTCACACTAGGCCATCTGGCCGTGGCCGTTGGCCGTCGCAACTGTGGCCTGGCCACGGTAGGCTCTTGTACATACGTCATCTCGTCGTAAGTAACACGTCATCACCAAGCATCCGCTGCATGGACCATAATAAAGTCTGCCGCCAGTCAGAGTTCTAACAACAATGGACAACAACACAGAGAACACAGTTCACACTTTGCTGAGTCTGTTGCTTTTTTGGATATATGTTTACCGTTTAATGGGAAAGAAGGCTCGTCGCCTTTATTATGTCCGTGGTCGTCGCATGGACTATACGTCATCCAGCTCAGGTTGCGTAGCCGTGCGTGTGCGTGTGTCGGCTCATTAGCATCTGTACCGTAGCGGCACACCTCTCCCAAGTGGCCAAATTGGCCCGGCCTGGCCAGACTGGCCACACTCACACTGGCAGATTTGAGCATGGTTAGGTGTGAAAACGGCCACGGCCACGGCCAGATGGCCTAGTGTGAGTGCACCCTTAGTGCTTGTAATGAAGCCGCCGGCTACGATCGAACATTCTCCGTTAGGACTATTTTATACTTTCTGTTAAGCGTCTCTCGGCATAATACTCAGCCAATAGTGCTCTTTGTATGATAGGAGGCCGATGAAAATCTTGGTCCGGACTGGATTGGTCATCTGAAAGGACTGAGATGTGCTCAGCATCTCCAACATTATAGATTAAACTACCATTTGCAAATAACGGAGGGCTACGCAAATAGTCTGTAGTGAGTTGAGGCCAGGTCCTCGATTGGTAGTGCTGGCTATGGAAGGCTGGAGAAGGCTATTTAAATATATTAAAGATTTGCGCGAGAATCTATATCTCGCCAGCAAAAAGTCATCCGATATGCCAAGATGTCGAGCCGTGGTCTTATTAATCGCTCCCGGTGGATTGCACCTATAATTTGCGCTCCGATATCAGCAGGCCTATCATCAAAAGGGCATGCCATTGTGAACACATGAAATCTGCGGTGAACGCAGGTTTAAATACCCAAAACCGGGTTATGTTTCAAACTTAACCTGCGCAAAACCTGCTCCGACCAGGTGTGATTCAGAGCATATGTTTCTGTAGTAACTAACATACTGTGTTCATTTTGGAACGGAAGACCTAGGGTTACCGCAAACCCTGGGTTAACTTACCCGGTTATGTGATAAAACTGGCTTTGTGGAATACCCCACTGATCACAGACATGATCACAGACATGATCACAGACATGATCACAGACCTGATCACAGACCTGATCACAGACCTGATCACAGACCTGATCACAGACCTGATCACAGACCTGATCACAGACCTGATCACAGTCATGATCACAGACCTGATCACAGACCTGATCACAGACCTGATCACAGACCTGATCACAGACATGATCACACACATTTTCTCAATCTTGACTTGACTTGATCACTGATTTGAAACGCATGATCACAAACATGACTCACAGCCAAAACCAAAACAAAGTCGTGATTGGGATGTGTTTAGCTGCTGAATGTTTGGTTTCAAGTGAACAAACATGACTCATTTGACTCATGTTTGATTGGCAGTTTGACGTGTGAAGGGTAAATCTAAAGAGGATGACGCCAAGCCGAACTTTCCACCCTTGTGTTGTTCTGATTTGTAAAGCAAACAACGATCGCAGTAGGAAAGACACTAAAGAGAATACCTGTAGTACCTAGTACGGTGGGGGTAACCCTACTGCTTATAGTATCATCTATTTAAATTTGACATTGTAAATATCTTAAGAGAGCTATTATTTAAATGTGCCCTGCATTATTCTTTATTTGGTGAGAGGAGCTCTACTGCGTTTGGAATATTTTCTGACGTTGTCATCCCTTTTGTTGCTCCCTTGCATTTGTTTTGTGCAGGTGGTGTGTCGCTCTTGTTCCAGGAACAGATACCCACTGAAGTACCTCAAAGACCGGGTGGCTAAAGTGTGTGACCACTGCTATGCCGAGCTCCGGAAAAGAGGTAGTGTAGCTTCCTGCTGTATTTTCGAGTTCTCGTGTGATTCAGAAGATCTAAGATGTATCTCTGATATTTCTTTAATTGTTTTTTGTGTGTGTGTGTGTGTGTGTGTGTGTGTGTGTGTGTGTGTGTGTGTGTGTGTGTGTGTGTGTGTGTGTGTGTGTGTGTGTGTGTGTGTGTGTGTGTGTGTGTGTGTGTGTCTGTGTGCGTGTTTGTGTGTGTGTGTCTGTGTGCGTGTGTGTGTGTGTGTGTGTGTGTGTGCGTGCGTGCGTGCGCTCTCTCTCAAGGGGGCAGTGTGTCCGGGGCATGTGGTAACGCCAGCCCTCACACCCAGCGGGTCAGCCGACCCCTCTCTGCTGTGTTCCAGAGCCTGCAGCCCCCCAATCTGTGGAGGAGCAGGAAGAGTAGCTCCACCCTCAGCCAGGTAGAACCGTGGATGTATGATAGACCCCTACTGCTGAACACAGGGATGTATGATAGACCCCCACTGCTGAGCACAGGGATGTATGATAGACCCCCACTGCTGAACACAGGGATGTATGATAGACCCCTACTGCTGAACACAGGGATGTATGATAGACCCCCACTGCTGAGCACAGGGATGTATGATAGACCCCCACTGCTGAACACAGGGATGTATGATAGACCCCCTCCTGTTGAACACAGATGTATGATCTGCATAATACAGGGTCTGGCCGGGCCAGTCGTTACGTTACGGTAACAAGGTCTAATGCTACACCCCAGCTAGGAGGCTGCCACGTGGCCCTTCATGAGATCCCTCCCGAGTGTTTGTAGTGACGGCGGGCTTAACCTTTGACACTGATGGCTCAAAGAGCAACAGGTGTTCAGCCTCACCCTGCCCCAGAGTCCAATCAGTGTGACTTTGGTCAGGTGAGGCTGCTTCAACCAGCCGTCATCCACACACAGGCACACAGTTATTAATACTGATCTTGGTGTTGAAAATATGATAATCCAGGGCAGGGGAATCAATCAAGAACGGATCAAGCCTGTCTAATGCGTCATCTGAATTAACGCAGGGCTTGTTTGAAGAGCTCTAAAAAATATGCGATCATTGTACATGGAACTCCCCCCCCCAGTTGGCATTCATGATGATTGTTTATTTATCTTTTTCACGGAAATACAAGAACAAGAAGAGTTTTTACAAATAGACTTTAAATTGTACTGTATAGGGAGGATCAGCACTAGAGTGGACACTGTACAGGGAGTTTTACCTTTGATGATTGCACAAATGGCAACTTTATTTACTATCATAACAAACCAACAAAGCGTAAGCACAAGACACTTCATGCCTACATATGTTAGAGATTGGTGAAGTGATTCTTCAGGATGGCGGAACGTGACCTAATGAGATGGTAGCGTTGTTATTAAATGCTCACCTGAAGCCTTTCGACATGGGTCATGGGTTAGCATCCTCAACCAGAGAGGAGATACACAAACTGATTTTTGACCATTGACCTTGTATATGCATCCCTCTGTGTGTGACCGTGTCCCGCGTCGACCACCAGGTGTCTCTGGGGGCCGAGGGCTCTACGATGAGTGGCAGCCTGCAGCGCAGGAAGAAGAGCAAGCGGAAGTGGAAGAGGCTGTGGTTCCTCCTGAAAGACAAGGTGCTCTACACCTTCACAAGTCCGGAGGTGAGGGGCCGCCGTGTCTCAACACCAGCCCCGACACGCACACACGCATTGACTCACTCGCTCACTCACACGTGCACACACGCACGAACGCATGCACACACGCATTCACTAACTCCCTCAGTCACTCACCCGGGAACACACGCTCACCCACACACGTACACACACACAAGCCATGCCTGTCCCTTCTCCATATAATCCCATCAGCACAATGTGTCTATCTATTGAAACATTGTGTGCGTGAGTGTGTCCACGTTGCTCTTTGGCTGCCAAGCAGCCTGCTCCTCCTTCACTACGAGGGCGCCCCAGCTGCCGCTCAGTAGAATCCAGATTGTTTGCAGTCCTGGCTCCTCGGCAGTGGAGCGAGCTCCCCACTGACATCAGAGCAGAAACCCTACACATCTTTAGTCACAGGCTGAAAACTAATCTGTTCAGACTGCATCTTGGCCAATGAAACGACGATAATAAAACAAGTTCATTTACTCTCTCGTGTCAATAATTAAGCGCTAGAAGCAGTTGACATATTTTAAGAATTGTATTTATTCGCATATTTCTTGCAATTTCTTTGTTATATCTTCATGGTTGAATACACTTATTGTAAATCCCTTTGGATAAATGTGTCAAATAAATGTAATGTACAAAAAACGGAACATCCATGCGCTTTTCTTTCTTCTTCATCTTTACCAAAGACTACTTAAATTACCAAATTAACTTGTGTTTCTTCCTGTCCTTATTTTACATTATTGAAGAATTGTATTTCTATTTTGTTTGGAATTCAGTTATATTTTTGGCTGCTTCAAAATAGGTACTGTCCTTCACAACAGATAATATGTGCTGTATATGAAGACGCCTGCATATGTGTGTGAATTTGCTGATGCTTTGACCTCCTCCCCCAAGGACAAAGTGGCATCCGAGAGTCTGCCGCTGCAGGGCCTCACGGTCAAGCTGCCCACGAGGCCGGAGGAAGGAGGGGGCAGCAGCGTCTTCCAGCTGTACCACAAGAAGACACTGTACTACTCCTTCAGAGCAGAGGACCAAAACTCAGCACACAGGTCAGCGCCCGCAGAAGATAGCACATAGTCTAGACAAGTCTCTCTCGTCCATCCGTCTGTCTGTCCGGCTCTCTGCCTCCCTTTCTGTCTGACTGTTTCTGTCTGATTAGTCCGTCTGTTGGAACCAGGATTCATGGTTCTCTTGCCTCCCCTGTTGTGCAGGTGGGTCAACGCCATCGAGGAGGCCACCATTTTATAGCACCGTCCAGCCAACACATGTCCTGCTGCCCCGAGACTGCCCCGACACAGCCCCCCCCCCCCCCCACAACACAGCTACCTGCATCCCCTGACACCCACCTTGACGCGAGGACGTATCCGACAGTTCTATGGCAGGGCAACCATCCATCTGAGCCTTGTTTACCATCCTGTCGTCTGGTTATTCTGAACAGGCTTTGAGGATCTCAGCCTCGGGGCGGAACTGCCGCATCACCAGTTGATTCACACAAACAGGGATTTGCCTGGAATCCTTTTCCTTCCCTTGGCATTAACAACGGCAGGACCTTGACAAGAGCAGCTTCAAAACATCAGATTGGGCGCTGACAGTGTCAATGCTATTTCGGCATTGAAGCATACATGCTTCACTGGGTTGGCGAGCTACGCTTCTAACTCAGCAGGAAAACATCTCGGCACAGTTAATTTGTGTCTTCTGACTGATTGCGCTCCTTTTGATACAGCACAAATGCAAATCGATTGGACAAGTGTGTTCCATTTTCATAATTAAAGGAAAAAGTGGAATTGAATTGCATTTTAATATATGACAAAGATTTTTGGTATTTTGAATACATATTGTGAAGTATAAAATGCAGATATTAAAGTGCATTATATGACGTACATGTACAGAAATACATTCTGTATAAGGGGCCTATCATTAGAGTGTGTACATTAAGCTTCTTGTGTTGTTTTACTACCAGTATTACTATATTATGCAGTGTTGCTCTCGTGTCCAGACTATTGGAGGTTCTCCAGCATGCGATTTGATTAAATATATTTTATTTCTATTCTGATAGAACTGATAGATATGTGGTTCAATGTGAAGGTTTTTAGAACTTGTGCTCCTACAATTTCAAAGTGCCAATTTACTACTTAAATGAAAGCATATCATTTGCCAGGGTAGGAACAAATGTGCCTGATATAATATTGTACTAATTAATCTGTCCACCATCTAAGTACTGTAATGCTATGATTTCCTTAAAGGGACCTCAATAACATTGGCTTTTTAAGCTTTCATTACATGTTTCTAAATAATCTCTGAGCTTTGGCCTGTTACACTCACTTAAGATTTGAATATAGTGCCATGGTAATAGATGCCCTTTACGTGATATATGCTGTACATATATATATTGTACTTATATAGAGCTTGACCTTTGTGCTTTTCAATATGTACTGTCGACTGAGCCGTCCCTCTTCTCAGTATTATTCACATACTCCTGTAGTACTGCAGTACTTTGCAGTATTATGATGTCCAAGTTGTGTTACCCCTCTGGAAAGATATTTCCGTATATGTGCTCTGGCAACTTTTTTGCTCTATTAAAATATGGCTATAGACCCTCTCTCCTACACGAGCCTTTCAATTGCACAATGTTTCTTTTGGATCCTTTTGTTATTTTGGCTTCGCTGTGTTCATCCTCGACCTCAGCCTTTATGTTTTTATGGATAATAGAATTTGTTTGTCAATGTTTATGTGATTATAGATACATACTTACGCTGCCACTGTAGAAAAAGAGAGAAATAAACAACCTGATAACAAGCTGGTTGATGTATAGAGATAGATAAATAGTTATCATCGAATAAAAGAAAAAACAAATAATACAGTACTACTCAATACCATAATTCACTGGCGGTAAGGAGCCACTACAATATAGTGTCAAATCTGCATCGCTCTATTTGTACTTCATCACTCTGAGTCACTGACCCAATGGCCTATGCTGGGGCCAAACTTCATGTGACACAATTGGCACAGTCATCGGTATAGTTTAGAGCCACCTCACATAAAGCCAAAGTTTGCCCGCAGTAACCGAAAACAATGCATTAGCATTTGAAGATAAAGAAACGGCCCAAAACCCCTGACCCATGTCTTTATGTCTGCAATAATGTCTGCACAGATATACACGAGAGACAGTTTTTTTTTAGTTGTTATCCAGTTAAAGTCCAGTCCAATTTAACTTCAGGACTCATAACGACTGCTGATCTCATTATGAACATCATAAAAAAGATATGACCTAAAGGTGGTCCAGGAAATGGATATAAAGACAGACGGTATGGCAAGTCATTCAGGAGAAATGGATGAGGACGAAAGGGAAGGATTGGGGTTGAGCTAGTTCCATGGTCCCCCTGGTCCCCCTGGTCCCCTCAGAGGGGCCGAGTAGGATCGAGGGAGAGGTAATTAGGAGGTACAGTGTGGAAGATAAAGAGAGGGAGAGAAACAGCAAGAGAAATGAGGATCAGAGGATAAGGATTATTGCCCATGTTACCTGTTACCTGTCCTCCAAATGCCTCATGGCACATAGGGCCTATTGCCCATGTAGTGTGTTGAAAAACGAAACCATGATTCATTTAAATCCAACGTGAACGTTTGACTGTCCCTCTAAAAAACCTGGTCACTTTTTTATGTGCACAGTAAATTGTTATTAAAGGTTTTAAACCTTTATTTGCGGGTGCCTGCTTTACACAGCCATCACAACACAACCACCAGACTAAGAAGCCAGCATTTACAGAACCACGAGGCAACAGGGAAATTACTGAA
Source organism: Gadus chalcogrammus (assembly GCF_026213295.1). Classification (NCBI taxonomy): domain Eukaryota; kingdom Metazoa; phylum Chordata; class Actinopteri; order Gadiformes; family Gadidae; genus Gadus; species Gadus chalcogrammus. Next base: position 17,408,672 of record NC_079424.1, read on the forward strand.
AGAGGATGTGATCATCACACCACTAAATAAAACAATTACCAAAATGACTGAAATATGCAGTCGGGAGGAATGCAAAACACAGTCTGCTATTTGTATTTAAAGGCTTCTACACTTCCTTTTTCTCTGATGGAGAAGTGGTTTCTAACGAGGTCAGGGGTTTGCTCGCTGTTATTTCAACGACTGGTTTCATGTTGATGGGAAACACTACAGGAAACACCTGATAAACTTCTGGAACGCTGGATTCAACCAGGAAGTAGAATCATGTGATTTCTCTTGCTGAGTGTTTGGTTCCTTTGAGAATGTTTAATGTGGATGGTCAAGTCAGCTCTTTATTTGTTCTTTACCATAGGGTTTACAAGCCCCTGTGACATCATCCGCTATACAACATGCTAGGAAATACTTCCCAAATCTACCAAAGGACAAGAAACAGAGGCTTGACAGGGAACCGTCTGAGGAATACCCTTCCTTCATCCCTGGATGGGAAGGAGAGCCATAAGGGTTGGGCAAAAGCAAACCTCAATTTAATGAATGATTAATCGTTCCAAAACAATCAGCAATAAAAATTGATTGATCAGATTATGATACATTATGGATCATTTACAGGGTGAAGGTTTTTTTAGTGGGTGTGTTTATACACACCTCAGTAGTTCAACTTGAATCCAGTTGAACAGTTACAGACATTGATTACAGAGGCACAGTCACATAGAGATAATCTCTCACACACTTTCCACCTCCAGATTTTCCCCACCACCACCACCACTACCATTTGAACGGATGCATTGGATGTGTATGTGTATAGCTACCTAATGCATAATGGTATCTACTAAACCGGTTCGGTTGCTTACAATGTTCAAATTCAGACTTAGGCTAATTGAAAGCAACGCAAAGGACGAATTGTCACGAAGCATAGACAGTGCTTGGGAGGGGAAGAGAAACCAGCTATCGAAAGTCCTTTTGTCCAAACCTCCTATAGCGCTTGTGGTGATTATGAGTAGGCCTATGACTCTTATTTGTCTATCTCGGCACAATCCAATACAAAACAAAACATGTGTGCGTCATGCCCATACTATGTTTGCTGCTATAAATAGACCCAATGTTAGCCGTGACAAATTGCATAAGTTTACTCCGTCCATTCTCTTATAACGTCGGAGCGGGCGGGGAACGATGTGTCAGCACCATGTGGTTCAGTCTACGGCGCTTGTGCGGGGAGGGGCAGGTATTGAATGGAAAGAGGTAGGGGAGGGGTGAGCGGGGTCGGGGTCCACGGGGTGGTTGGATAAAAAAAAAATCTCTCTCTATGGCTCTGGGTTGGATCAGTCAGGACACGTGTGACTGTGAACATGGGAACAGAGCGAACAGCCAATAGGAACAACACACAGGAGGTTTCGCACCAAACCTGTTCGACAAGTTCCCTGCTCCCCTTTCTGCGTGTGCGTCTGCGACTCTGCGTGTTCGTGTGCGTCTGCGTGTGCGTGATTCTAAAAAAAAAGTTTAGCAAATAGAACGTTACTAAATGGACACTGACTCCTAAGAAACTGCAACTTCCCTTAATTGTTTTGCACTCAAACCGTATTCACAGCCTTCAAACTATTGCAGAAGTAGGCCTATAGGACAATAAAAGTATCGTGTAGTTCTGAAAAGCGACAACATATATAGCGTCCCGTTCATCTATGCTGCGGCGGGAATTCACCTGGCCTGACGTCACTGCTTGGCTCGTCCCACCTCTTGAGCCGTACTGCACTCGCCTCTGCTCAACTGTAGTGCCAGAGGGGGAGAGAGAGAGAGAGAGAGAGAGCGAGAGAGAGAGAGAGAGAGAGAGAGAGAGAGAGAGAGAGAGAGAGAGAGAGCGAAAGAGCGAGAGAAAGACAGCCATACACACACACACACACACACACACACACACACACACACACACACACACACACACACACACACACACACCCCGATACTACGGTGAAGATAAAGACACCCCGAAGCCGTCCGCTGTAAACAGCGTCAGTGCCACTTATTCCTGGTTTCTCCACGGGAAGGTAAGTCTTCTAAACTGTCGCTGGGTATACAACTTTTCATGATGTAGCCGGACCCGCTGAGAAACTTGTCTCACTGGTATTCTCGGCGTAGGCTGTGCAAGGTCATGCTCCCTGTTTGCCCCCCCCGTGCAATAGATGGAAATTATTAATGTAATGTAACCCCTTAGCGAAAAGGTTCAATCTGGACCGTCCACTACTTTCACTCCCGTCACGCGTTCCTCGTTCGGCATCATGACTTGTTTATGTTTTACAAGACGCGTCGATACTGTCGCGAACTGTGTTTACGAGTAGATCAGTAAGGCTGGAGTAATAAGAGACGCTTGATGATATTCAAGTTCCACTCTATAAGTTATGTTTCTAAACAAAGTTGACGATGTGACAAACGATTAGCATTGTCTGTTATAGTCAAAGACGAACCAGTGGCCAAAGCTGCCAAGCACTGGCAGGTCCTAATATAAGCCCCTGTAAATCTATTTTGTCCCTCTGCCAGGATGACCCAGGTTCGTGGGTCTGCACACACTGACACGCTTCCTATTTTTACACCGGATTTGGTGATATTTATTGATCAGTGGGAATGTATTCGTGTGAATGACTTCACAAGCTCATGGTTAAGGCAAGTGTGTCCGCACTGTGGTTCACAACGGCGAGCGACTGGCTTTGTGATAAGATTAGCTGCATTCTCTTGGTAGAAAACAACAGAGTCCCTGGCTTTCATGGTTGCTTAGGCAATTGTGACTGTGAAGCCTATTTTCAAACGGATAACCTTGAGATAAAGAAAAAAAACATGGCACAATGAAGTCTTGGTTGTGTGATGTACAAACCACAATGTATTTTTATACCATATATTTTATATCGTATTACATGGACAGAAGGTGTAGCCTACAGGAACAGAAGCACTTCAACCTTTCCTTCTATCTGTCCACCTGCATAGTGTGCTGCTGAAGGCGTGTCAGTTTTCTTTGTTTTGTCATTGAAGAGTCCCCAATGCAGCACTGATCCAGAAGCGCACCCACAGACAGAGGAAAAATTATGCAAAGCGTGCGGTGACGACAGTTCACTGCAACACTTCTCTGAAAATTACACACACACACACACACACACACACACACACACACACACACACACACACACACACACACACACACACACACACACACACACACACACACACACACACACACACACACACACACACACACACACACACACAATTTGCTTCTCACCGCATCCTACTTTGCTCTGGCTGGCAAGTTGTGTGAAGCCATTATTAACTGAGGTTTGAACTGTGAACGAGGCAGAAACTGACACTGGTCACCCTTGATGATATGGGGAAAGGACAAACACAAACACACGGACACGCACAAGGACACGGACACGCACACGGACACAGACACAGACAAAGTAGTGGAATTTGTTCCCCGTTCTCTATAACAGGTTTGAAGATGTGCCAAAAGGGAATAGTGAAAACCGAAGACTTTACTTTTGGTCTAAGATGATTATATTTCACTACTGAATTCTTGGAATAGAAAGGGCAATAAAACTCGACTTACATTAGTGTAGAGCTTTCATTTCAAGCTGGTTTATGCAATATTATCTCTGAAAGATGTGTGTTTTATCAAGCATAAGTGCATTGTTCAGAGAAAATATCCCATATACCAATGCGATATGATTTCTGAAAAGTATGGATTTTGTAGTGAAATGGAGGAGCAACATGCAGTAGAGATCATTCCACCCTAGCCTAACCTTGAACAAGTAACTCTATCGTTCAGTTTTTCTCTGTTTCTGTATGTGTGCGTGTGTGCGTGCGTTTGTGTGTGTGTGTCTGTGTGTGCGTGTCCGTTTGTGTGTCTCTCTGTTTCTCGCTCTCACTCTCCAGTAAGCCTTTGTTGTGGCTCTGTCTATGATAAGTAATCGTGGGTGTTTTCCTGCAGACCTTCCTGTAGTTGATCAGCTGTAGGACTGGCGAATAACTGATCGAATGCAATTGGATGCTATATGTAGGGATACACATCGCTACTATCATTTCAGAGGTAGGCTCATCTCACGTCTGAAATTGTTATGATTAGTCATTTTAACATTAGAAATTTGGATTATGAAACTGCTTCATATGATTGAAAACGATAACCAATAAGTGCGGGCCAGCCCTTATCTACTAATATATTTTGATTAATTGCGGGGGGATTCGCTGTAGCATGTGTGTGTGCTTGCCGACTAAGCAAAAATGTATGTATGGCGGGTGAAGAAGGAAGGAGAATCCTACACCTTGAGTGACTTGATTTTAAGGCCTTTTTGGCAAACACATTCAGCAACGAGTGACTGGCGACTCTGTCACTGTTTACAATGAGCTGTTATGATTAGTTCATTTGTCACTGCACTCTAGTGTTGTACATGAAGATTGTTAGCAATGTATTATAGATATAGTATACATGAAGCTTGTTAGCAAAGTATTAAGCCCTGAACCTGGTTCGCAAATTGTTACACATGAACGTGGCTATACATGACCCTTGTTACAAAGTGTTATGTTTAGTAAAGTTGGAGCAAGAAATAAGCTGCAGAGTCACGTTAAAGACTACTTAGTTCAAGGTTTTACCATAAACATAAAGCTCCCTTTTATTCTGAAAATAAATGTTGAACCTATGAGTCCTGCACCAATCTCTGAGTGGAAACCACATACACGAAACCCAACACCCGCAACCACACACACCTGCCTGTTATCTTTTGAAGCCTATTATCCTATTATGCACCGAGTATGCCTGCGGGTGTTATTGTTGTTGCGTGTTTGATCAGCTGCAGAACGACCTGTTGTCACCATGCACCATGCTTGTACTTAGGATCTACTATACTGTTCTGTACTTGTACTGTATCTGGTCAGCAACATCACCTTGGCCAGTTTGAACACCCTGTGCAGCAGAGTTGCAATGGATATACTTAAGGAAGTTAATAGAAATGAAGGAAATACTTGAATTTAGACTGAAAATTTTGCAACAGCACAATGATTAAGTCTGGTGAGCCGGAAAGCCATTGTGGATAATCATGCGTTAGAAATGTTAGATACATAATTACCCGGGAACAGGTTTAGGGACAGTAAGCCCCGACAGGCATGTTGTCTGGCCAGTTCTTTCAGCAGGTCCAGGTTCACTGCTCCGTCACCATCACTTAAAGGGTTAGTTGGAGAAGATCACAGCATTAGTGCTTTTAAAAATAAATGCAATAAGGTAGTAGTGATGATGGTAGTTTGTGATCGAAGCGAGCAATAGTAGTGAGTGGTAGTAGTGAGAGGTTGTAGTGGTGTGGGAAGTGGCGAGCAATAGTTATTGGTAGTTTTGAACATTAGTGAGTTGTAATAGTAGTACACAGAACCTGCTGTGTGAGAGAGAGAGAGAGAGAGAGAGAGAGAGAGAGAGAGAGAGAGAGAGAGAGAGAGAGAGAGAGAGAGAGAGAGAGAGAGAGAGAGAGAGAGAGAGAGAGAGAGAGAGAGAGAGAGAGAGAGAGAGAGAGAGAGAGAGAGAGAGAGAGAGAGAGAGAGAGAGAGAGAGAGAGAGAGAGAGAGAGAGAGAGAGAGAGAGAGAGAGAGAGAGAGAGAGAGAGATTATTATTATTTATTTTTTTAATAATAATCAGAGTAAGAGTTTTCATATTTGAAAATCTGGGTCATGTTGGCATGGCAAATAAAATGACATAAAATCACAACGTACAAATGTATTTACGTACGTACATACGTACGTCTTTTCATCCTTTTGTACCAGTCGGTCAATAGCATAACATTCCAAGGGGCCACCGTTGTCAGTAACTACTGAACTGGCAACAGGAATAGCATTGTTGTCTGGAAGTTTAATTAGGCCATGTTTTAGACTAGTAGGCTCATGATGACACATTTTGATATATGCTTATAAATACATTATAAATACAAATAGATCCCAATAGCATCTCTAGACCAAGTTCTTAAAACAAATATATTGTCTTATACAGTGGTGGGAGGTCAAATTATGTTAAATTCAGTTGTATTCATTAAAAGCACTAAATTTCTCATGGAAAAAAAAACAAATCACGGATACTACACTGTGGCGTATGTTATATTTGATCTAACAGGGTTGCTGTTGTGGTGTTGCCGTATTAGATTAATGGATTGTAAACATGTAGATCAAGATAAGTGAATCCTCTAACAAATAAATACAAAGGTTGACCTGATCCACCACGTCGCAGCCACCCAATCCACATCGTTCTGTTGTTTCCTATCTCCATTTATACTGCAACTTTTTTCAGCACCTGTATAATTACTGGAATATTTTGGTACTATTCCGATAACAGCTCGTCATACTAGTTTCCACCATATTTCGAAGGAGTTACCGGCAATTGGAGGTATTGTGTTTCCATCACAGGTTGTTATTCCAGTTGCTAGCTAGATGTATGGATAGATTGAAATCAAGTGTATATAGATATGTATGAATAAGTAGATGGCATACCCTTTAATAGATGGATAGATGTGAAGATGTTGAGATAGATAGACTTATAGATAGTTAGATGTGTAGATAGATAGATGCAAAGATAATGATCAAATGATCAAGCTGATTGATTTATACAGACTACGTGCCTTGGATTCCTGTTGGTAAAACACACACACACACACACACACACACACACACACACACACACACACACACACACACACACACACACACACACACACACACACACACACACACACACACACACACACACACACACCCTTGAGTGGATCAGTGCTAAAGGGGGCCAGTAATAGAGGGAACCAGCCCATTGACGTATCAATATCATCGTTTTGATGGATTTTCAAATCTTGTTCAGGTTAACATTATTTATCTCAAACATTTTGTCCATAAACCAAGCAACGTGTTTTACAACTTATTATTGGATATTCATTTGGACCTGAATGATTGTTGTTATCACCAGCAGTGAGTTATTGGTCTCTGCTTTGTTTTCCCTTCTCGTTGTTACATCAGTTCCTTTACCCAATAGGGTACAATAGGGTTTGTCTTGGCACATAATTTGCAATGTTTCCATCATTGCTCCATTTAAAACTGGAATGCAGTTTCGGCACCTTGGGGTTCATTTAATGGGTTACATCAGCTACTTCTAAATGTAGAGATATTATATGTTACCCAAGCTTGGCATCATAAGAAGTGAACGATGTGTTTGGTGCTGGACTCGGACTCAGCCGAAACTACACATGTGTTTTAAACATACTATTATACAATCTGTTATGGTTCATGAATGCTAAATTATCTATCATGAATAGCAGCATTAAAGAGAAATTGTTTGAACAAAATGTTTGATTAGTTTGGCCTGTTTGATCTAGGCTCACATCTATGTTAGACATAAAGGATGACATAAAACATGTCAAACAAATTCAAACAATAAATGTCGCCGGTTCAGAACGTAGACTGACGGATGTTGGAACAGAAGGTAAATCTTTTGGTTTATGAAGAGCATTGTGGTATCTTCTCTCTTGACCGAAGTAAACTCATTTGTACAGTTGCATCGGAATTTTTTTCCTTTTCCAAGCGCACACATAATAAGATCATCGTAGATGATGATGACGATGATGATCTGATTATTAGAATGTCTTTTGCCACCCTCTCTTTGTCCGGTACATTCCAGCTCGCGCCATGGCTCCATTCCTGCGGATCGCTGTCAACACGTTTGACCTAGGGGCGCTGCCCCCACTGGACGGCCCGCCCATCTGTGGCATCAAGATGAAGGAGTCCGTCAGCACAGGTGCGCAATGCACACACACACACACACACACACACACACACACACACACACACACACACACACACACACACACACACACACACACACACACACACACACACACACACACACACACACACACACACACACACACACACACACACACCAAACATGCACACACACACGATGAGACTTTAGACGCCCTTCAGACATGTGGGTGTACGCACTGTTGTTGCCAGCTTCTCTCAACCTTGCGTACCCCCCCCCCCCACTCCCTGCTACCAGAGCGAGGAAAGACCCTGGTCCAGAGGAAACCCACCATGTACCCTGTCTGGAAGACCTCGTTCGACGCTCACACCCACGAGGGCCGAGTCCTCCATGTTCTCCTCATGAGGTCGGCGGAGGAGCCCCTGTCCGAGGCCACGGTGAGCCTGTCCGTCCTGGCCGAGCGCTGCAAGAAGGGCAAGAACAACTGCTGCACCGACTTCTGGATGGACCTGCAGCCCTCTGGCAAGATCCTGATGTCGGTGCAGTTTTTCCTGGAAGACACGGACACGGGTAACAAAATTTAACAAAGCTAAAACTGTTTGTGGATAGTTCAAAAGATGAGTTCCCTGACCGGGAATCGAACCCGGGCCGCGGCGGTGAGAGCGCCGAATCCTAACCACTAGACCACCAGGGATCTGTGAATTGGGCTGTAAATAGACCGCATTTTAGTCCAGTAGGCAGACCCTTCCCCCAACTCCCCAACACACTTTCCATTACTATTGGAGTTGATATACAGTGCCCTCTAGTGGTCTTCCTACCTGTAGCAACAGTCATGCACAGAACAGCACTTGCAAAACAATAGACTGGGTCTACTCCTCTCTAATCATCCTTGGGAATTTGTGCGCTGCTTTTGATGGGCAGCTGATTTAGGATCAAGCTGTATTTATGTTAGCAGTGAGCCCCCCTGTCTTCCAAGTTATTTTATGATTCTGAACAAAATATTGTATTTTCAAGGGATACTCCAGTCTAGTCAGGAGGATTTGTCCGAGTAACGAATGCTTAATAATGCAATGAATGAACCATACAAAATTGAAGATACTTTCATTGTTCACATGGGAAATACATTCAATTTGATTGGGATTTCTACAAATGAAATAGTACTAGTACTAGCTATTCGTCTGCAAGAAGCACAATTCCTTTTCAGATGTTATATATTTGAAAAAGCAACCAAACCACTTCACTGTACTGCAACTCCCCCCTCCCTCTCTCTTCTCTCCCCCCTCTCTGTCGTCCCCCGCCATCTCGCTCCTCCCCAACCTATATGGCTTCCCCTCTAATAAACAGGCTTTTGTCAGCATATAAGAGTAGCAGACGGAGAAATCAAAGTTACTATTTCATCTCGTTCATATCATCGCCCAACACTAACTGGTTTCCTTTATTGGTTGTTGTGTATATGCTGTGTGCCTTCCCACCCACACACACACTGACACACACACGTCACCTTCTGCATGCCCATTAACCCATACCCCTTTGACTGAAGAGTCATTTGAAGGCTTATCCCTGCATTTGTAAACATTGAATAGCATTGCACCATGATGACGAGTATGGTGGAAATATGTCATCATTAACTCTTTGACAACCTCTGATCTCACTCCCTAAAATCCCCTTTCAAGAAAGGCAGATTTCATGTTTATATATTGTTAATGCCTAAATATATGTTTAACTAATAGATTGTTTCAATGGATTCCTCCAGTTTCATGTAAGTCGTCGGTGAGGGTCATCGCGGAGGACGGGCTGACCACCCTGACCCGGCGCCGGGGGGCCGTCAAGCAGCCCAAGGTCCACCTCATCAAGAACCACGAGTTCAGCGCCATCTTCTTCGGCCAGCCCACCTTCTGCTCCGTCTGCAAGGAGTTCATCTGGTGAGGCGATGTGGATGAACCGTTGCATCGCTTGATTGTTGGTTTTTGTTCAAACACACGTCGGTTCAATTCATGTTTGGCCTGGTTTATTGAGACAGATTCGTGACACTCACACCCCCGATATAAAAGGAAAACTGCTATCCTGAGTCTGAAGACTCATGTCACTCGTATTGCAGCATATATTTCCACCCTATCTTTTTTTGCTAAACCATTTTTGCAGTGTGTGATTTCATCCATTGATATTCAGAGATCTGAGTTTTGTATCGATATCAAAAATGTACTTTATTTCCCCGGACTCTTGTACTTGTTTGTTCACTATCAATGCAATAATATCTTTTATTTCATTTCCAGGGGTCTCAATAAGCAGGGGTACAAGTGTAGACGTGAGTGGTGTTCTTTGTTTTTATCATTTAGTGCTATTGAGCATTCTGGAAACGTTTTTTGATTGTGTTCATTCAATTCTCTACTTACAATGTCATACTCCTATTGCTATGTCTGCTATGTATTAACATGTGCTTTTGTCTTCCCCTCAGAGTGCAATGCAGCGATACACAAGAGATGCATTGAGAAGATCATCGGCAGGTGTACTGGAACCGCCGCCAACAGCCGGGATACAATGGTAGGTTTCCACTATAGTGCACCTGTCTGTTAACGTCGGACTGGGGACTGCAGTTTTGCCTTCACAAGTCATATATATTTTAATCACTACTGCTAACTGCTGTGATTTATGGAACAGGCTCATTTGATTGTGAACTTCACTCTGGTTGCGGGGTGTGAGCAGAAGAGATATGAATCAATAATTTAGTTCCAGGACGGTTGTAATTCCTATAACCAGTGAGTCGTATCCTTGCCACGGAGACGTTTACAGCACAGAAACTGATTATCACTGCAGGGAGACCTTTGTACCAGTATAAGGAGTTTCCCCTTGCTCTTTGTCGACAAGGAAACCCTTTAATAATCATCAACAAGACTAAATATAGCAACTTGAACGTATGTTCTTTCTTTAAACCTCCATTCCCTAAGAATTTGAATAGTATTGACAATTCTAGGAAATTAAGCTTTCAATGCGTGTGTGAGACCATATGCTGCCGATATACATCACTAGGGAAACTATTTTACCATAAATGACTGTCAAATGCATGTTCGAACTAATGATTGAATTTTAGTCATTCATATTTGACACAATATGATATAATATAATATGATGTTAACTGGGCTTTTATGTGTGGACTGCAGTTCCAGAAGGAGCGCTTTAAGATTGACATGCCCCATCGCCTGAAGCACCACAACTACAGGGGCCCTACCTTCTGTGACCATTGCGGCAGCCTACTCTGGGGCCTCTACAAGCAGGGCCTCAAATGTGAAGGTGAGTCTGTCTGACCGATTCAATTCCTTTTATTTTTACCTCAATATTTCAACACCTACATTCAAAGTGGTTAAATGTAAATTTTGATACAGATTTAAAGCGCTCAACTGAGATCGACAAACCCATGGTTGTATCAAACTGGTGCAACACATCTCAGATTATATATTTTTCTATTACATTCCTTTTAAACTTGGATCTACTTAACTCTGATCATCTCTAATCCATGCTCAAAGCCATATATATTTAAATCGGAACCCAACTAGAGGTTTAGAGCAAGGCAACTGTCATCTAACCCCAAGCAGCGTGAGCGAGGGTTTGTGTTCAGCTCTAATTCCCCTCTCTCATGCCTCCCTGGCCAGACTGCTCCATGAACGTCCACAGCTACTGCCAGGGCAAGGTGGCCAACCTCTGTGGCATCAACCAGAAGCTCCTGGCCGAGGCGCTCTCCTACATCAGCCAGGTAGACCTTCTATCGTAGCTACTAGCGAACTAGGTTACCACCAAGTAATGGTACCGTTTATTGACATCGTTATGATCTTGATACGGTTGTTTTAGATTTCAACAAGCCTCTTTTCTCCCTCAGAAACCCGCCAAGAAGCCGGACGATGGGTCTGACTCTGCAGTAGGGATTTACCAAGACTTTAAGAGCGCAGAAGTGGACCCTAGTGGTAAGAAGCTGTTATTACTGTGTACTTGCAATCTCATCTACGGATTTTGACATTGCACATAAGACTACATTAATTACTTTCGTCTTTTTAATTATTTGTATTTTCCTATTCCGCACCATGGCGTTTTGGGTCACGTAGTTACGTAACTTGTATTTATATCACAGAAGAGGTAACCGCAAAGCAGGACTCCGGTACGGCGTTGGCCCGACGCCTGACATTCAACCAGCTTGTGTTCCACAAGGTGCTGGGCAAAGGCAGCTTCGGCAAGGTAGGTCATGGGTGTCACCAGCCATAGGCTGCTCCCTTGAACTCTTCCAATGGATTGATCCATGAAATGTGCCTAGAGTCTTACCACAACCAAAGCCAATACTAATAATAATACTAATAATACTAGACCTTTAAATATTTTTTGAATCACATTTTTGAACGACATTTCTATATCCTGTACAACACTAACCCACCCAAATAAAAAATAAATGAACTCAACTAAGTACCGTGTAGTTTTGTCTTAGGTTGGTAATAACTCAAGATATAATTGTGTATTTCTTTGGAAAGTAGGCAACTAAATCTTAGAAACACCTCCTCTTTAACCATCAATTCAAGTAACAATTGTAGTTATCCAAGGTTTATGTCAGTAGTTTAATTATGTTAATTAATTATGTTAATTACGATATTTTATTTAAGTTGAAAAATGACCTCAATTATCCAAATATTCGCAGAACTACCTGTTCTTCAAATAGTATTACAATTGAATCAAAAAGTAAGCTGAAACTGTTCAGTAAAAGGAAGCCGTTGGTTTCAATGTTATTCGATGTTCTAACCATATACCTTATGACTAGTTATTCCTTCTCCATGCAATCAACACAAACCTTTACCATGTATGTTCTGCAACTTTACTCAGACATTCCCTTTTCCAAGCAATATTTAGCCTTTATTTACTCTAATTAACCGGTTAAATATTATTAGCAATTCGGGGACTGTATAAGGAAAGGTTACCAAATCACACAAATAATATTTGGGTTCCATGCCACATGGTATTTTTCTCCATATAACCGATCATTATCAAGTTCAAGTTGCCCTGTTGGGCCGTATCACATGGTGACCTTTGGTATGTCTGGTCCCCAGGTGCTGCTGGCTGAGCTGAAGGGTCAGGGGGAGTACTTTGCGGTGAAGGCCCTGAAGAAGGACGTGGTCATGATGGATGACGACATAGAGTGCACCATGGTGGAGAAGAGAGTCCTCTCCCTGGCTTGGGACAACCCCTTCCTCACGCACCTCTACTCCACCTTCCAGACCAAAGTAAGCGATCGACATGATCACTCTCTTTTCCTCAAATGTTTTCCGTTGACCGGGGAATCAAACCCATGCCGCGGTAGTGACAGGCAGTGAGAGCACCGAATCCTAACCACAAGAGCCCCAGGGAGTGGGGCCCAAACTTCTATTAACAAAGCTTCTTAGCATAGCTCCCAGATGGCCCTCTTCATCCAAATAATAACTAGATTTATTTAGTTTGATTTTGTTCTTGTTTTTTGTTTGTTTTCCCCTGGCTAGAACAAATGTAAATAAACCTGCCCAGGTTTTGTGTATCCTGACCTTTTAATAAATGTTGAAGACTTACCTTATAAACAAACTAAATACTCTGGTTCAAGGGTCGAGGGTCAGTTTAATGGCGGATGAAAGGTGAATTAGGAAACGTATTGGAGTAGAATGATGTGTGCGCTCCTTGTAAACAGAAAGATGCACAACTCTGGACAACCCCTAGACGGTATAATGTGAACAGAAGAGTTAATGACATTTTAGATTAGGACACGGCGAATGCATTAATAATAGCCACTTACCCAGAACCCCCCTCTTAAAGACTACCTCCAGCCAAGGTTATCCATAATATCCAACTACTTGAGTAGTCGTATAATGGCTATTCATTTTGGAAGTGTACATGGGAGGTTTTGATTTAATACTTCTAGGAGCGAGAATGGGACAGTACAAAGAGATGGTTTTCTTTAACCGTGTGTGACCATGCCAGCTTGTGTCAGCTTAGTCGCCTTTTCCAAAATACAGATCTGTCAGCGCTTGAATATTAATGCATTCGTTATTTCTCAAAAATGCATGACGGTGGAAGCAGGAAAGATGATGACAAAGTGGCTATTAGAAAACACTAAATTGAAAAACTGAAATACTGGAAATGTGCTGTAAAGTTACCTCCTTTAAAAAGAGTTGTACGATGAACTGATTTTTTTTTTTCCTTCCGTTTTCTCCAGGAACATTTGTTCTTTGTAATGGAGTACCTGAATGGCGGAGACCTGATGTTCCACATCCAGGACAAGGGCCGCTTCGATGTCAACAGAGCCACGTGAGTAGCTGCCCTGTCCCAAACAAACAGAGGGCATAGTCATCGTTCATCACTCCATCACTCCATCCATCCCCAACCGTCCTCCGCCTCACCGCTGTAACATAGACCCTGACTTAATGTTAATTTCCTAATTTCCCCGTCTCTCTTTCTGCTCAGATTCTATGGCGCTGAGATCATAGTGGGACTGCAGTTCCTTCACTCCAAATGCATCATCTACAGGTGAGAATGCACCATCGTCACCGCAATAATACACCATCATCACCGCAATAAAACTAGTTGAATCTGTATCATAGCTTACACAATTTGATTGACCTGAACTCACCCCCCCAACTACCACATGTGTGCAGGGACCTAAAGCTGGACAATGTGATGCTGGACAAGGATGGACACATCAAGATCGCAGACTTTGGGATGTGCAAGGAGAATGTGTGTGGAGAGAACAAAGCCACCACTTTCTGCGGAACACCAGATTACATCGCACCAGAGGTCAGCCGAAGTGCCTCCAATTTATACGTTTGATGCAGTTTAGACTGCTGACTGCATCCGTACCGCTCAACCTCCATATTTGTTAATCACATGAGTGAAGTTCACCTGTGAGGCTTATTTGAGAGGATGATGTTGATAGCCACAGTTTCCTATCCATATTGTTTGGTGATGCTTTTGAAGCCAAGCGTGCTTTCTAAAAATACTCGGAATAATCATGACGGATGTGCTCTCTCATAATTCCCCTTTTCCACCGGCGGGTACGCATCGGACCCAGTACGCCTCAGCCCAGTAGTGAGGGGGGCGGTATAGCCCGTTCAGTCACGGCTCGCGTTTCCACAGCCGAAAGTACCCTTAATGGTAGGGCAGGGTTTAAGCCGTATGGCGATAGTCGCGGCAGCTAGCTAAGCACTGTGATCTCAAAGCAGCCCGACACAGTGTAGCCTGCTAATAAATCCAAGGAAAAGAAGTACGAACAAAGAGCAACAGTGTAGGTCGTCAAAGAAGGACGGCAAACATTTGTGCAACATTTTCTTCAATAAACAAAGCTTTCGCCGTTGTTCAGAAATACCTCGCGAGTAATGCGTTTGTTTGTTATTATCCCCCTGTCGCAAGGAAGTGCGATTCTGTCGACCAATCGATTCTGTCGACGGCGTGTGTAGCTCGAACTTGCCGGCACCCTTTCAGGCGTCTCAGTACCCCAACTGAGGAGTACTGCGAGACGAGTACGGCTCAATACGGCTCAGTCCGGGTCACTCCCACTTTTGGCGCTGGAAAAGCGACCGGACACCTTTTGCAGACTGAACCGACCCGCACCCTCCGGTGGAAATGCGCCATTAACAGCGGTAGTCTCTCCTCCCCCTCCTCCTCTCTCAGATCCTGTTGGGGCAGAAGTACACCTTCTCGGTGGACTGGTGGTCCTTTGGCGTGCTGGTGTACGAGATGCTGATCGGCCAGTCGCCGTTCCAAGGGGATGACGAGGACCAGCTGTTCGAGTCCATCCGAATGGATACCCCGCACTACCCACGCTGGATCACCAAGGAGTCCAAGGACCTCATGGAGAAGGTTGGCCTCACTCCCTCTCTTTCGTCAGACACATCCATGCCATATTGTCCCTCATAATGCTACTCTCTTTGCAGTAAAAGGTTCAATTCAAAACACCTTTGTTGCAGGAATGCTGCTATCAACAAATAACATTGTTTGGTTTGTGTCTTTTTCTAGTTGTTTGAACGAGACGTCAGTCAAAGGCTGGGCGTGGTTGGGAACGTTCGGCTGCACAGCTTCTTCAAGTCGATAAACTGGCCTGCTCTGGAGCGGAGAGAGGTGAAGCCCCCATTCAAGCCCAAAGTGGTACGTTCCTCGACATAATTGTACCCTAAACATAATAATTATTAATTATTAATGAACATTGTGATACTGGTATGTATTATACAAATAATATTGCAAATCTAAGGGTACATAATTAATTGTACATAATATATAGAGCGCAGTACATCATTATGTATAGGTTTCACTAGCAGACTTTGGCTACACCAGCATCATGGTTCAACTAGCATGCTAAAAGACCGTCCCCTTCCTCCATGAAATTTAGAAAGGCCCAAACGACTGCAGCAACTTTGACAAGGAGTTCCTGAACGAGAAGCCACGCTTCTCCCACGCCGACAAGAACCTCATCGACACCATGGACCAGGCAGCGTTCGCTGGCTTCTCCTTTATCAATCCCAAACTGGAACGCATGATGGCGAAATGAAGAGCCAAAATGGCTCTGCTGAAAACATTGGTTCTATCCATGCATACTACTGGTACGCCTTATCGTTCAACTAAAGAAAAAAAATCTTTCCAGGCTCTCCTGAAGAGTGTGACTTAAAAAAAGGAGAAATGGCATGATATTGGCTTGTAATTGATGTAGCCCACACCAGACTCTGAATCATAGATGAGGAACCTGAAGGAAAGTCTGTTGAATGGCTTAAACCTGTACAGAATACTGCTACAGTATATCAATCAATGTTGGTCTATACATCAGGGATTTTCTCTATTCTATTCACTGGTCTCTTAAGCTTAAGATCACACATATATTATGTCTCGATTGTATCTGTAACTATGGGTAACATTTGAACCTTCAGCGTAAGGATTGTGACTTTGTGTTCTGACATTGCATTTGATCCATATTACGTGTGTACACACACTAGTCCACACTGCTGAGGGAAGTGTTGCAGTGTTTTTGCTGTAACCCAGTGCGTACATCTGGGCTCTGTCTGTTTTACCTGGTTAGGCCGCGTGCTCAATGTCTGCGTCTTCAGAGTTAAACTGTCCAGTGGGGCTGGCCAGGATCAACGATGACACCAATAGGAAAAAAATGAGTTACACACAACACTTAAGACATTCAGTACTACATGTGTATATTTATCTTCACAGTAGTACGGGTGTATCTCTGTATTAGGTATGTTTCTTGGACGGGCTGGGGATGGCTACAATGCTGCATGCTGCCACTGGAGGACGTGTTGCTACTGGTGTCGGTTACTGCATTGTACTTCTTACTAAAGGGGTTCAAGGGCAAGACGAAATGTTCTGGGTTCCCAGATGTGATTTGGGACAGTAGCAGAAATACTGGAGAGAGTTGTACCACTATAGCCCTACGGTCTGAAGGATATATTTGTGTGTGGGAGAGAGGAGTGTTTGATCATATATGTTTTAAAAATGTAATGTTACTTGAATTTCCATAATTGAAGACGAAAATAAGAATACTGTATATTGACCTTTTAATAACTATTATCTTGCACTGTTGGTGAAATTTGGATATAGGCCTACTTTTTTCTACTCATATTTTACGTCGACATAACTACAAATAAATGCATATCAAAATCCAAACCCCACGTGACTCTTTTCCACGTTACCAATGTCATATAGTGTCATCTTTAAATGGTTGCAAACGCAAGTGGAGGTGGGACTAAAGCAGCCCTTGTAGTGAGGGCAGCTTTAGTCCCATCTATCTGTCAGGTGCCGTAACCACACATCCCCCGTTCATTGTGTGAAAAGAAAGGCGAGTCGACATTCCTGCAGTGCGCACACGGGTTTGGTTGAATGCTTGTGTCGTCTTCTACGTTCACTTAAATAACGCAGTAGTTTAGTTGGATCGGAAAGTAGCCAAGACGATATGAGGATAAAAGAAAACCTAGCCCACATTTTAACGACTGAAAGCTATCCCAGTTGTTGTGAAAGCTGGAGTATTTCTCAATGTTCCTCTGAGCTTTAAAGTTCTAACCTATCGCCCTTGGTTCATGTTATTATACGCTATGTATAAAGGATTGTAATAATGAAGTGTGTAATGCTTTCCTGGTCTATTGTTCTGTATAGCTATATTGCAAAAACCTCGCCTCCGTTAGTTCTGTAAAGATAGCGACTATACGAAAGAGGGACAAAATACATGCCTCCACGATTTATCCCTACTGGTGGATTTTTCCTTGGATCTACGATTTTTTTCTTGATTGGTTTTCCTACCCGTTGGCATGTATTCTCGATATTTCTCTATTGTGGGGTAACCTAGGGAATGGTCTCTTGTAGGGGGTAATCGTCAGCAAAAGCCTGCATCGTTGAAGTGATGCCATGATGTGCGAAGTGATCACACTAGCATTGCCTTTCAATCATAGCCCCTCTTTATTGTTTAACAATAAAGTGATATCATTAAAGTAGTCATCCATTCTATGTATATACTATAATTGTTTTGCTGTGCGTTGTCTTTGTTTGGTTAACAAATAAACAATGATTGTTTGTATTTAAACAACGAGAGGAACAATGTCTATAGGACCTATTCCTATTTTTCCCCCCAGAAAATTAATTTCACGGAGAGCTGGGCTACGTATTAACGAAAGTGGGTCGATTACTAATATACAATCCATTTCTAGTTCACCATTCACTCAAGTGTTGAATCCATTGGGAATGGGACTAAATACATATATCAACGACTATATCAACTATATTCTACCATTTAAAAATAATGCAAATGGTAGGTCAATGAATTATTCATTTTTGTCAAGTTGTAGGTGTGCTTTATTCTCGATGTCATGTTATTTTATTGTGTGTGAAGATGGAAGTCATTTTTATACCCGGGCTGAGGACGGGTATAGGCGGCTGAGCATGCGCAGTGGCGACTTGTGCCATATTGGAATGAGGTCGTGAAACGACCAGGCGGAAAGAAACGGCACCTAAAACCGACTTGAAAAACTATTTACTGGTAAGAGACTAAATCTGTGACTGAATATTCACACACTGCATGTGGTTTATTACAGATTCCTTACGATGTTTCGCATTTTGCTTCTTTGTTCGTCTTTTTTCCCGTCTCTCAAAAAGATGAGTCGGGCTGTGTCGAGTGCAAGCGCCCTTATTGCTCGAGTCATGACGTTTCAGTAACTTGACTTGACTCACAGGCGTTGCATGTGCCAACCGTACACACGTCTGCATTTGGCACCACCTCGGATCCCAGGAGGCAATCTTGTGTTGGTTTCTCTCGATCGGAGCTTGACATTTCCTGTTTTTGTTAGCCCACGTCAGAGTGAAAGTTCGTTCGTCTCTGCAGAGCCACATTGCATTAACGGCTCCTCTAATGCTGAATGCTGCGGGTAGTCCGCACCGCACAGCCTACGGTCAGTACACGCTGGGTGAGCGACCGTTTAAAGATTAATCTGGGATATATATTTGTGTATATATGTATATGAATATCTATATCTCTATATATGTGTGAGTGTGTGTGTGTCTGTGTGTGTGTGTGTGTGTCTGTGTGTGTGTGTGTGTGTGTGTGTGTGTGTGTGTGTGTGTGTGTGTGTGTGTGTGTGTGTGTGTGTGTGTGTGTGTAAAATTGGAAAACCCTCAATAACAAATAACTCGTGATAGACCAAGTCATTTGTTGTGGTGAGGTGCCGAGGTCTCTCCATTGGGCTTAGCCATGTGATGTCTGTAACGTTATGCGTTCCAACAAACACGTTAAACGAATTCCAGTTACTATTACATTTTCTGCCTTTTAAATGCGACATTTGAGTAAGTTATGTTTCGATGTTGATTCGTTTTATACGTGCTGCTTTTAACTTCCCCGTTGTGCAACTTCAGTGCGGCTGTGCGACAATGACAAGCCATGGTTCAGTTGTCTGTTGCAATGGTCAACGGTTAGTTTAATCCAATGTAAGCAGTTGTTGATCCTGGTGTAATACGTGCAATGTGGATTTGAAGTGCTGCACCTCATTTGCTTTCCACCTCTTTGGCTTTCAACATTGAGAGCCTTTTAGCATAGAGAGCTGGCGTATCCACAGCATTAGTTTGGACAGCACTGTGAGTGACCATGGACGCTCCAAGGGGCCACCCCGTAGTCCAATGGGGTTTAGTTAGTTAGTTTATAATAATAATGATAATAATAATAATAATAATGATGATAGTAATAATGATGATAGTAATAATGTTGATTATAACAATAACAATTGTTATCCCTATTTGACATGGGGCAACACTGCAACCGTCGGTTATTACAACATTTATTACTATTGTGTTTTTTGTGTGTTCTCAACAACAGCTACCCAGAAACATTTTGATAATGAAAGCTGAAACAAAAGTAGAGTTTTTGTTTATTTATTTGGGGAGAATAAGACTTTTGTGTTAGAATAAAGAGTTGTATCAAATCTCCTGCTAGGTAGGATGTGAGTCTACCTGTATGCTTTTCACAGACATTTCTGATCTCCAGGAACTTGTTCCGAGAATAAATGCAACCTAAACGTATGCAAAACAACATTAATAGCATTTTAAGTGCAGTGTACTGTAAACAAATCCACCTCTTTGGATCTTATCTGCATCATCCGATAAACAAAATCCCAAAAGGAGAAGAGCGAGTCCCTGATCCAGAATGTTTGTGTGGGTAAACACAAAGCAAACTGTTTTCCCTTTCATCTGATTGCACTCCAACAATACCGAGAAGTCCATGAAATGATCTCTTAAGGTCTTTAAATCCCGCAGTCATCACGGTGCTGGACACGATCCGCCTCACTTTTAGTTCTGGTTGTTTTGAAAAAAAACTCTTGCTCTTTTTTTTATCCATCTTATTTTCTAAGTGTGAACCCCACCCCCTCAAACACAATGAGGCCCGCTGGTGTGTGTGTGTGTGTGTGTGTGTGTGTGTGTGTGTGTGGGGACAGGGAGCGGGAAGGGAGATGGGTAGCGCTGAGTGCAGGGCAGGGCGCTGGGGTCGGGGTCGGGGGGGGGGGGGGGGGGGGGGGGGGGGAGCAGCATTGATCCATGCAGAGCACATGGGTCCCAGCGGCTGGCAGGGGAGAGGTGGTAGGGGGGGGTGGTTGACCGGCAAACTTTTAATAGAGACGTCAGACATGACAAAGACAGGGCTGACAGGCCAGCTGAATGGATCCCTGGTGACGGAGGAACTGGGCCCGGGCATCGCCATACGCCTGGCTCTCCACTATTGTCAGGACCCAAAGCCTTCAAGAGCCTTTTGTAAAAGTCGCCGCATTTCCCTGCCTTATCTGATCCTTGTGGTTGTGTATGGGTGAATGCGGGGCCCTCTTTACTGTTGCATTAAACCTGCTGATTTGAACACAACAAGAGGGTCTGTAGTCAAACAGCACAGCCGAGATGGATGCGATCGCTTTCATAGTGACAATTATTCATAATAAGTTAACCCTGATTGTGCACGTTGTTGTTGCCTTCTGCCCGGCAATAAATTCCAGTGTGCAGTAGCCTAGTGGTTTTGTTTTTTGAGTTTTTTGAATCACCACTATGCATAGTCCCCTAAATCTTCTGTTTGACTGGATTAGTCTGCTGTCCTTAAGAGGTATTCAATGCTTTTTAAACAAGCAGCTTGTGTTGCAGCGCACCGGGTGTCTCTCACTCTTAAGACTGGCAACGTGCTTGCTAGTTTTCTGTTTCGGTTCTCTGCCGTTCTCGTGTCAATCTCCACTGTGGGAGCTGGGTGACTTGTGGTTCTCGGTTGCGTACCATCTGGTGTACCACTCAGGTGGTGGTATCCTTGCCGTGCTGATGAATGATAGATATGCACCATGTAATTTGGGATTTTACTCGCCTTTCTTACTCTTTCCTATTGATTGCATCCAGGAGCTTTTTAGATATGCTGAGGATATGAACACTGTAGAATCCCCAAGGCTTTAGTCTCTCGACTTATTTTTCGTTTAATTGAAATCAAGCTTTGAAAGACCAAAGATATTTTGATTTATTATTGGTTTAGAGTCTGACTAAATGCAAATTCACATCATGTTGGCCTTGATGCAATATGTGCTGCTGATGCTATAACACTTTTGGTTGTATATATATGTATATATATTTCTGTTTCTACGAGCAGAAACAGAAATTCGTGTGGTATCTGGTGGCCATTTGACTTCCCTTCCTATTAGTGGAGAGTAAAATATAGTTCAGCATCAAACAGCCACTGTGGGGACGCATTCTTTCCCAGCGCTTGTATTCAGGCCTCTGCATACTGCTAGGCAAGGCAAGGCAAGGCAACTTTATTTATCTTATCATACAAGAGGCAGACTCAAAGTGTTTCTCATAGAAACATTGTCATACAATAGAACATTGTCAAATAAGAAAAGAAAATAAATGCGTAAAAGAAAATAAAGGCAATGTAAAAAATATATTGTATGTGTGTATTTAAGATTTAGAAGAAGGCTAAGGCAAATATCATAGTCTTCAGTCTTGTTTTAAAATTGATCAAAGTTGGGGCAAGTCTTAAATCCTCAGGGAGTTATTCCAGCCATTTGTTGCATAGTAACTAAATCCTGCTTTCCCATGTCTCGATGATTACTCTGGGGATAATTAACAGATTGGTCTCAGAAGATCTTAGTTGTCTAGAAGGCTTATGTAGTGGAAGCATATCAGTTCTATACTTCGGCCCTAAAACTTGTAGGGACTTATAGGTCAGCAGCATGATTTTTAAATACATTTTTAAATCAATTCTCGGTCATACAGGGAGCCAATGTAACATTTTAAGAATTGTGTGTTATGTGTTCACATTTTTAGTTCTTTGTTAGAACTCCAGCAGCAGCGTTCTGAACAAGCAGTAGCTGCCGTATTTTCTTTGGGAGTCCTGTAAGGAGACCATTGCAGTCATCGAGCTTCCTAGTGATAAAGGCATGGTTCTCGGTGGACATGAGCCCTCTAAGTCTACGTTTTTAAGGTGTTAATAAGCAGATTTTGTTACTGATTTGATGTGACTGTCGAAATGTCAATCTGAATCCATGATAACCCCTAGATTTCTGGCTTTGATTGAGGATTTCAGGGATAGATAGTGAAGGTGTTTGGTTACTTTAAGCCTTTCCGTTTTAGGACCAAATACAATTATCTCGGTTTTGTCATTTAGTTGAAGGAAATGTTGCCACATCCAGTCTTTAACTTGCTCAATGCAGTGGCACAGCATATTTATGGGCCAATAGTAATTTGCTAGGGTGCTTGTATGTGTATACTACTGCTAGGGTTCTTATATTTAGGGCTGTGTGTATACTACTGCTAGGGTTCTTATATTTAGGGCTGTGTGTATACTACTGCTAGGGTTCTTATATTTAGGGCTGTGTATACTACTGCTAGGGTTCTTATATTTAGGGCTGTGTGTAATACTACTGCTAGGGTTCTTATATTTAGGGCTGTGTGTATACTACTGCTAGGGTGTTTGTATCAGGGCTCTGCTCTTCGTCTTGCTGGGGTGCTTTTTTCAGGGCTCTGTGTTTACTACTGCCAGAACAATTTCTTCCCACAAATTAGGTTGATCTCTAATGAGTTTTACAAATTAACATACTAGCAAACCTCTGCTGGTTAGATCAGCTTATTTGGAGAGGTGAATGGAATGCATACAGTGGTGCCCAATGTGGGCAGTAGCAACAGACCGGTAAGCTGTACGGCACAAGTATAATTGACCCTTTGATGCACTAGCCTTGTGCACCAGAGGACAAATTATACTTTGATGCTCTGGCCTTGTGCACTTAATGATAACCATAATAATTATCCTCTGTCCCCTGCAGCACTACGAGACTTGGCCTAAAGGGGGCGCCCAAAATGAGTCAGGAACCACTGGAGTCCGGTAGGTATCCTCAATATTCAATGATTCCATCTGTTGAGTAGTGGTGCAGTCAGACCAGATGATGAGCTGTTCTCTGTGTGCGTGCAGAAAGGGACTCTGGTCAGGATGTGTCCGACTTCAACTGGGACGACTACCTCGAGGAGAGCGGGGCCACGTCCGTGCCTCATCATGCCTTCAAGCATGTGAGTAGCAGGGCTTCCCGCAGATCATTTGCCAGTAAAGGTGGTCGGATTCGGGGAGGTGGGGGGGGGGGGGGGGTTGCTGTTGGACTGGGGGGGGGGGGGAAAGCTCCCCGTCGGGGGTGTCAATGTGAAGAATCAACAACCTTGTTTTATATGTCTCTCTCTCTCTCTCTCTCTCTCTCTCTCTCTCTCTCTCTCTCTCTCTCTCTCTCTCTCTCTCTCTCTCTCTCTCTCTCTCTCTCTCTCTCTCTCTCTCTCTCTCTCTCTCTCTCTCTCTCTCTCTCTCTCTCTCTCTCTCTCTCTCTCTCTCTCTCTCTCTCTCTCTCTCTCTCTCTCTCTCTCTCTCTCTCTCTCTCTCTCTCTCTCTCTCTCTCTCTCTCTCTCCTCACACACACAGGTGGACCAGGGCCTGCAGACGGGCCTGGCGCCAGGCATGAAGCTGGAGGTGTGTGTGCGCGCGGAGGCCGACAGCCCCTACTGGGTGGCCACCATCATCACCACCTGCGGCCAGCTGCTGCTGCTGCGCTACGAGGGTTACCAGGACGACCGGCGCGCCGACTTCTGGTGTGACATCATGACCGCCGACCTCCACCCGCTGGGCTGGAGCCGCCAGCAGGGCAAGACCATGAGGGCCCCTGAAGGTGAGGGCCCCGGCCGCCTGTGGAAAGAGAGAGGGGGGGGCTGGGTGGGAAGAAGAGGCCTTGTCTTAGTCTCCTTCGACCTCTCTATTTGAGGGATTGGGCTTCCAAAAAATAAGTTAATTTTTCGAAATTGAATTCGTTATTCAAACCTTCTGGCGTGGATGGCCAGTTAAGGTCATTGCACATTGCAGTTTGTTTTACGGAATTGTACAATCGTATCTGCACATGACACACTTTTACATTGGCATGTTTTCACGTCATGTAAATAACTGCAGTGTCACATGGTAACTGTAGGCCTATCCTGTATATGCCATCTCGTTTGACAGATTCTTCAAATGAATAAATAGACAAGGCTCCGTTTCAATTAGTGTTGGACCAACACACTATGTTTGGGTTCAGTCAGTAAAAGGGCCATAGATATCAATGTGTCAAAAAATAGTTTTTATGTCCATTAAATTCTGGTCTCGGTTGTCTAATGGCGCGTTTCAACCGGAGGGTGCGGGTCGGTTCGTGGCACAAAGGATAGTGTTTTCAACGCCAAAAGTGGACATGACCCGGACTGAGCCGTATTGAGCCGTACTCGTCTCGCAGTACTCCTCAGTTGGGGTACTGAGACGCCTGAAAGGGTGCCGGCAAGTACGAGCTACACACGCCGTCCGTTGATTGGTCGACAGAATCGCACTTCCGTGCGACAGGGGGATAATAACAAACAAACGCAGTACCCGCAAGGTATTTCTGAACAACGGCGAAAGCTTCATTTATCTGTCGGGCAAATGTTTGCAGTCCTTCTTGGGCATCCTACATTGCTGATCTTCGTTCATTGTGCGTGTTTTCTTTTCCCTTGGATTTATTAGCAGGCTACACTGTGTCGGGCTGCTATGAGGTCACGATGCTAACGTAGCTGCCGCGCCTATCGCCATCTGGCTTAAACCCCCCCCACCATAAGGGTACTGTCGGCGTTGGAAACGCGAGCCGTAACTGAGCCGCACCGAACCGCACCTTCACTACTCCACCAAACCGCACCGAACCGACCGGCACTCTCAAGGGGAAATGCGCCATAAGCTACCTGTGTCTCTGTGTTTCTGGTCTCAGGGGTGCGTGAGAAGCACCAGGACTGGCAAGTCTTGCTGGAGACGGCCATTGCTGAGGAGGGCAGCGCACCTGCCAACCTGCTGGAAATGGTGTGTACTCAGCATCAGTGTGTGTGTGTGTGTGTGTGTGTGTGTGTGTGTGTGTGTGTGTGTGTGTGTGTGTGTGTGTGTGTGTGTGTGTGTGTGTGTGTGTGTGTGTGTGTGTGTGTGTGTGTGTGTGTGTGTGTGTGTGTGTGTGTGTGTGTGTGGCCCTGTTCCCACCTGCCATTAACATCGACTTGGGTGATCTGAAGTGGACTGCTCTAGGTAAGTCGGTTCACACCTGTCATTAGAAGGCATCTCCATATGCGGTCATCATTTCCGTTTGCAAAGACCAAATGCGTTGATGTTTTCAACCGGCGGGAGGCAGCAATAAACTTCCACATTCCTAGTCTACCGAAATGGGAAAGAAAAATCAATGAAAACAATACAGCAATCCAAGTCTGATTTACATTATGAGGCTGCTTTCCGTTGAGTGGGCGGTTTTTTATTTTGGCCCAGGACATATTGTCCTACAAACTGCTAAAATAATGTCTTTTTGCGGCCCAGTCCACCTCTGAATGTGGACTGAGCTATGGGATCGAAATGCGTTCTCAATGCATCTTGGGTGCATTACCACCTGTACTTCGAGCTGCCCACGTTTGAACGGCTCTCCCAAGACGGACACTAATGCCAGGTCTGATCAGGGCGAGTGAATGAGTGAGTGAGTGAGTTGGTGTGTCTGTGGGTTTGTGTGTCTTTTAATCCCATATTAAGCAGGTCAAGGTCAAACTTTGTTCGGAATTATAGTGATTGATCTATGAACATATTTGTACAACACATCATAATAAAAAATGTGGAAATGAATGAAGATTTAATCATGCATCCATTTGGCCTTATGTCCTATCCTACTGCATACTTCAACTGAAAGGAGTTTCCTAGCCTATCTAGCGCTTATGATGCAGGGCGTTCTCTCATAGTGCGTCATATCCCTCGCCTAGTGCATGTCAAACAACCACACAGAGACACTGGATATTCTGTCTTTAAGACCCACTCATTATGACCCCCCCCCCCCCCCCAGCCCCAGCGCGGTAAGGACCCGATGGAGCTGCTGTGCGCCGGCTGCTACGTGGAGCTCCAGGACACCAGTGACCCTGGCCTGGCCTGGGCGGCCGAGGTGGAGGAGAACGTGGGCGGGAGGCTGAAGCTGCGGCCGCTGGGCACTGAGGGGCTGGCCGACACGCCCTCCACCCTCTGGCTCTACTACCTCCACCCCCGCCTCCACCCGCCCGGCTGGGCCCAGGAGCACGGCTGCACCCTCAGGCCCGCCCAAGGTCAGCCATGCCGACTGTACGGCTCTCCGTGTTTATCTTCACCATTTTTTTCTTCCATGTTATTTTTTTTATTGAAGGGATTTCATTGGATTGTATGGGGGGTGCTGCTGCTGCTGCTGCTGTATAGCTGGCCCGGCTCATGGCTCTGGATGCAGGGCCACAGAGCTAATTTAAAACCAAACACCATGGCTGAATGGAGCCGTCTTTAAAATGTTGCTGAAGGTTATTTAGCAGAAAAAGCTTGGTCAACGCTTTAGACTAATAATTAAATGTCGAAGGCATTTTGTTTTGAGGTCGACTGTTTGGAATGAAATAAGACGTTTTAGAGGATGTCAAAGGATTTCAACCTGTCAATACAATTTAAATGAGCATGGGCTTGTAGTAACTAGTTTCTGAAGAAAATATGTCTCTTAAGCCAATGTATTGTGTTAACCAACTGGTTTGAGCACTTCTATTCTGTTAATCTTGGTTCAAACCTGTTGTCAAGCTTCCATTTTGTGGTTCATTAATGCAGAACTAAATTGCAGCCTCAAGGGAGAGAAACTGTTTTGATAATGTGACAAATAGATGATGGGTAATGATGAAAAATGTGGAAACATCTTTTTTCAAATGTGAAGATTTTGTGTAAAGAGGTTCTCTGATCAAACTTGGGGGAATCCTACTTATTCACTCCTCATTTCCTCCATTGTGTCGTTTTTGGCCTAACCCTAGCTTGTAAACTGAAAGGAAAATGTTAAGTTATTAACAATTGATGCTTTACGTCCCATTTATTTAAAGCTGTTTAAACCCCACTATACATTTTTGATGGGGTAGTATTATATAGATTTTCGTATCAAATTTTTCACGATTACAAGTTATGTCTTCAAAATATCTCATACACTTTCACCAAGGCATAGTATAGAAAGGTATTGTCTGAATAGAATTGAACTCATAAGTCATTTATATTAAGGGGGCCCTCGCCGATGGTTGGTCTGAATGTTAGTTGGGGATAGGTTCATCTCGAATGACTTCCAGCTGTGCTATCGCAGCTGGCAACGATTCTCAATCACACTTCTTTACTGTCGACCGTCTTCTCTATAAAACCAGGACCATTCCTGAGAGGTTTGCATACTGATAAACAACAACCAAGGCCGCATAGTCTGCCCGAAAACATGCTCCCTCTAACCATTCATTTCTAAATTTCCAATATTTGACATAGTTCATTTCTGTGGCTTGCTGGAGGGGTCAGCCGGATCAGAATTGAATTTGAATTTGAATTGAGATTCACAGACACTGCTTGCTTTGAGCCCTGGGATATGCACTGGTGGAATATAATGAAAGGTTTCAGCTGATATATACGGCCCGATTAATTCAGCCAACCAGCATTAAACCTCTTCTTTACTTCTCTATCTTGAATAGCGATGGCCTTTTTAATGCTCTGAAACTTTTGATTCCAGAACAACATTGTATTTCTTTGTCTCAGTGGCTGGTAGGGTTATGTACTGTGAAATATGCCTTTTTAAAGTATCCCAAATAATACAATAGGCTTGAACCGGCTTGGCCTCTCTGTATTTGTTCTTCCTTCAACTTGTTCAGCATCTGATTCGATATGCTCTCTCCGGTCGCCCAGATCTGCTGGCCCTGCAGACAGCAGAGGAGTGGGAGGTGGTGAGGCAGCGGATACAGGAGCTGCCACAAGATGATGCTCTGGATGAGGTGTTTCCCAAGGTACCTCCACCCCTCATACTGCCCCCCCCACGGCCCCACCCTGTTTCATCTCGTAATGACGGGGATTTGCTAATAATAATAATAGCAACAGTGGCGTCAACAAAGGAGCCTTGATATTCCGGTCTGTATCCTCAGCTTTAACATAGTGTGTGTGTGTGTGTGTGTGTCTGTGTCTGTGTCTGTGTCTGTGTCTGTGTCTGTGTGTGTGTGTGTGTGTGTGTGTGTGTGTGTGTGTGTGTGTGTGTGTGTGTGTGTGTGTTTGTTTGTTTCAGGACCAGACTCCCATCACGGCTCACAGTTTTAAGGAAGGCATGAAACTGGAGGCTGTCGACCCGACTGCTCCCATCTCCATCAGTCCGGCTACTGTCACCAAGGTAACGGTCGATCGTGCACCCTCGTCAAATCTCCCTCCTCTTTTGCTCTCGTTTACCCGTCTACTACCTGAGTGTGGATGTCTTCTTCCCTTGTTTGCCTGCCACCCTGAAGTGAAAAAAAAAAAAAAATCCAAGCTAAAAAAAAAAAAAATCCAAGCTAAAAGCCATTTTCGCTCAATAATCGCAAAGCTGTTGAAATATAAACGACTGACCTGACACTTGTGATGTGGAGGTGTAACGTGTTCTTCTAGCATTGAAGAAAGGAAACGCAATGCCTTATGCACCAGTGGGTAAAAACCGAATGGGTCCTGTCTCGGTCTCCGTGTCTGCCTCACGCGCTATGCCTCTGTCTCTCTCAGGTGTTTGACGAGCTCTACTTCCTGGTGAAGATGGACGACCTCTGCGGTATGGACGAGGGCGACGGTGGCGGCCGTTCCTTCCTGCGCCACAGAGAGAGTCCCGGGATCTTCCCAGTGCAGTGGAGCCTCAAAAACGGACTGCCCCTCTGCCCGCCCCGAGGTGTGTGAGCTCAAGATTCCAGATTCCAGATGGTTTTATTGCCATATGCACAACAATTACAGAGCAGTCGCTGGCAATGAAATTCTTTAGTCTTGGGCTCCTCCAACAGTGCAATATAAGAGAACTGTAGGTACATAAAAAAACACAAGTAGGAAAGCTGAGACTTAAATAATAAAAAAATATATATATAATAATAATAAAAGTAATAATAATAAAAAGTAAGTGTATAAGAGGAACACAAGTCGGAGAGCAGGGAACTAAATGCAAAACTAAATATGTAAAATGTAAGCAGACGTGTTTATCCAGATGTCGACTGGTATAAAGTGGCAAGTTATAAAGTGGCAAGTTATAAAGTGTCATGGTGGTGAGCTAAGTAGCTCAGGAGTTCAGTAGTCTTATGGCCCGTGGGATGAAACTGTCCCTGAGTCTGGTGGTGCCAGACCGGACGCGGCGGTAGCGTCTACCAGACGGGAGCAGCTGAAACAGTTTGCTACTGGGGTGATGAGGGTCTTTAATAATCCGGTTAGTCTTCTTCCTGCAACGCGCAGAGAGTGTAGAGGTCCTCAATGGATGGCAGCTCCGTCCTGGTAATGTGATGGGAAGCTTTCACCACCCTCTGTAATGTCTTACGGTTGAGGGCGGAGCAACTGCCGTACCAGGCGGTGAGGCAGCCGCTCAGGATACTCTCTATGATGCACCTGTAGAAGTTGCAGAGTATCCTGGAGTCCATGTTGAACCTCCGCAGCCTGCGGAGGAAGAAGAGCCGTTGTCTCTGGTCCACCGCATTGTGTGCATGCTTAGGAATATTGATTTACACTCGCACCCCCACGCTCAGAGCATCTGACAGCTCTGAGAGTGGTATTGTTCGCTATATATATTTAATCTAGCCATCTCCATGCAATTGTCATGGGGATGATGCAAATATTGTGTAAAAACCAATGATGTTAGCTCATTTAAAGCACCCTGCTTTAAAAGTGGTGTTACCACCTTCATATATTATCATGAGCACTGAAATGGCGGACCCTTAAGAGACATTAAGACACAGCTGGCAAGTCTCACACGTTTCTAACAGGGTTGAGCTGGTTTTGTTTCTTTTCTGACGTCACGTGCAATAAATTATCCAATTCATATTCTATCTCCCCAACCGATAAGACATCACATGTTACAGTGTCATAACACCGCTGACATCAGCACAACCACAAGGCCCTAGCCTGCAGCCCTCCCATCTATAATGTAGAGGTGTGTTCCCAGGCTACCAGGGGCAGGACTTCGACTGGGCCGACTACCTGAAGCAGAGTGAGGCAGAGGCGGCTCCACAGCACTGCTTCTCCGCGGTGAGTCCCCCATCACACCAGGCTGCTGCCGGGCATGTACCAAACCATCTATCTATCTATATATACCAAAGTCCTAGAGTCAGTGAATGTTTTACTGTTGGGAGAAGTGCCCTCTTTATCTCTCATACCTGCCTCTTTTATAGGTGGGGGAAATAACCCATTAGAATAGAATCCTTTTTTTTTACTGTAAGACACAATGTGAAATGTATGCTGAAGTGACCATTTGACACCGAACTGGTGCAACATTTGGGTCAAGAGGATTTTGTTGCTATTAAGATGTCAGTAATGACTACATTTCAAAGGCTAAATGCCTCCTCGGCCTCTGAAATACCATTTCTTTCCCCTCTAAAAGACGTTGTTCACCAGCCAAGAGCCGACGGAGCACAGCTTCAAAGTGGCCATGAAGCTGGAGGCGGTCAACCCTCTGTCACCCGAGAATATTCACGTGGCCACGGTCAGCAAGGTCAAAGGGCAATACATCTGGCTCAACCTAGAAGGTGAGGAAAAGGGGACCGCTGTGGGGGGTGTTTTCACACTCTCGCTCTCTCTCGCGCTAAGTTTTCAAATGTAATTGGGTTATCATATAATATGATATAATGTTTATTATAGTAATAAGGATAATCAGGACTTTCCCACAAACGTGTCTTTGGGGGATTTAATGGCGTTGTGTGTGTGTTGGTAGGGCTGAAGCAGCCCATGCCAGAGGTGGTCGTCCATGTAGACTCCATGGACATCTTCCCCGTCAGCTGGTGTGAGACCAACGGCTATCCTCTGGTCTACCCCATCAAGCCCCCAGGTACACGGCCTGCCCCGCCCGTCAGCAAGATACAGCTCACACCGACACAGTCCAGCTTTATCACCTCCATACGTTAAGGAGGCCTATTGCGCTGTGACTTCAATGGATCTCATTAGGTGCAATGTAACGCTGGTCTCTCACTCACTCTCTCACAGTGGAGAAACAGAGGAAAGTTGCAGTGGTGCAGCCAGAGAAACAGTGAGTCGGACAGGGACTTTATCTTCAGCTCTGTGTGTGTGTGTGTGTGTGTGTGTGTGTGTGTGTGTGTGTGTGTGTGTGTGTGTGTGTGTGTGTGTGTGTGTGTGTGTGTGTGTGTGTGTGTGTGTGTGTGTGTGTGTGTGTGTGTGTGTGTGTGTGTGTGTGTGTGTGTTTTTTTTTTGCTGGTTCCTGAGTCTTCTTTCCTTGAATTACAGCAGATCTCAACCCAAGTCCTCCGCACCTGACTCTGAGAGGCAGCCAACGGGCAGCCAATCAGAACTAGGTGAGGGATGTCGCTCCATCAGAGGTATATATATATTTTTTTCACAACAAATAGAAACCCCTCCCGACCCCCCCACTCCCTGACATACGCACTCCACAACACATCCCACCTGCTTACCTCGGTGTGCGGTCCATATGAGCAGGGCAGGGGAACGGGAAGTACTGCTGTCCAAAGATCTACTTCAACCACCGCTGCTTCTCCGGGCCCTACCTCAACAAGGGCCGCATCGCAGAGCTGCCCCAGTTCATCGGGCCTGGCAACTGTGTCCTGGTGCTGAAAGAGGTGAGGTGCATCCCATCACCTCTGTCGCGTTCGATCCATTCATAAAATGAGTTCTCCTTTAAAGGTATTTGTTTTACGAGGCGTGCCTTGCAAGCCTTCGGGTTGAACACTGTAGTACTGCTGTTAGATTTGATTAGATACAACTAGCAGGAGAAATGTATTTGTCAAACTCAACTACGATAGGACATTACGTTCCAACAATGTCAGGGCGCCAGCCGAGCCGACTTCTGGTTTCTATTTGCATGCCGTTTGTTTATCCAGAGGGACTTCACAGTGAATTCTCCGTGAGTTAGACGATGAGCCGGTAGTGGGTAGGCGTCCGGCAGTGCTCAACGCGCTAACCGCTAGCATGTTGTCTGTGGCGTGTGGAGGTGCTGACCCTGCTGATCAACTCAGCCTACAAGCCCAGCCGCGTGCTGCGGGAGCTGCAGCTGGACCAGGAGGGCCGCTGGCAAGGTCACGGAGAGACGCTGAAAGCCAAGTGAGTGCGAGACACGCTCGTCTGTTCAACTAGACGAGACCTGAAGGACTATAGAGAATTGTAGAGCTGGGATAAAAGCAGAACTGGGGGAAACGGAATAGAGAAAAAGAGGTCATGGTAATCTTGGTTCTAGCTTCCAAGACATGTCTTCTGTTAGCTCAGGCCCTAGCTTGGTAGAGGTGCTCGCTCAAACCCTCTGGACGGATAAGGCAAAATGTGAGAAAGTCGGCGAGTCTATGAATATTTGATCAGCTAAACCTGTTTATTTGATGGTCAGGTACAAAGGAAAGAGCTACCGGGCCACTGTGGAGATAGTGCGCACTTCTGACCGCGTGGCAGAGTTCTGCAGGAAAACCTGCATCAAACTGGAGTGCTGCCCTAACCTGTTTGGACCACGGATGGTTCTGGACCGCTGCTCGGAGAACTGCTCCGTACTCACCAAGACCAAATACAGTAGGTCCCCCCGCCGGGCTTTGGATTGGACCCTAACCCTACATTCTTCAAAGCATCTTCCAGCATGTTTTTATTATTTTTTGTCAGGAAGAAACATGGGTTTGAACTAAGACCCTTTCGGCTGAGATCCTGACCACGTTCCTTGATAATGTAGTCCAAAGTTCTATGTGCTGAATTACGGTTGCAGGTGTTACAGCATCGCTATGGCGATATGTTGGTACCTGTACATTCTGACACTGGGTTCTTAGCTTCCCTTAT
Organism: Gadus chalcogrammus; assembly: GCF_026213295.1. Classification (NCBI taxonomy): domain Eukaryota; kingdom Metazoa; phylum Chordata; class Actinopteri; order Gadiformes; family Gadidae; genus Gadus; species Gadus chalcogrammus. The sequence continues at coordinate 17,442,242 of NC_079424.1, forward strand.
CCCAGTTACCGCCTGCAGCGCTGCCAGCTCTTCCTCTGCTCGCACCTCTTTTCTCACTGACTCCATTAAGGGATTAGCATGTGCAGCAGACGAGCCCTGGAGCGGAGGGAGGAGAGGCGGAGCACAGAGTGCCCACAAACATAGAAACTTATGTATTTTTCTAAATAAATATTGTAGCGGGCCTGTGGGTGTGGGGTTTCCACGCCACCAAGTTGAATAAACCATACCGACACAACATACAAAGCAGGTTCAACTTAGGATGGTTTATTCACCTCGTAAACACAACCAGGGTGGGAAAAGGGTCATCCAACTCCTTTATGATCCAGTCCTCTCTGTATTTTGCTAGCTCTGGCTTGTGGTAGCCTGCGCTCCCTTTTATCTGCAAGCACTCCAGCTTGATGGCCTTCAGGCCTGCCTCGTTAACTGGAGGAAGTCCATGTATGGCCTAGGGGCGGAGCCAGCAGGTTGCCAGACCTACCACTGCCCATACTCCTCCCTGGCGTCTGCCACAATATATTGAAATGTAATCTAAAAAGAAATGAAACATAGGAATTGGGCTTTCTTTGTTGTTGGGATAATGCTTCCAAATCTTATATATATAAAAAAAAGTCTAGGTTTAGTTTACAAGAAGATACATTTCAAACTTTATTCAGCTGGATGCTAAGTAATTTCTCAGCTAGGGAATTAACGTAAAAATGGAATAAGAATGCAAATAGAAATCCATCTGTCGTGTGTTCTCAACCATGACCGTTTCTCTTTCAAATCTGCAGCGTATTATTACGGCAAGAAGAAGAGTAGGCGGGTGGGCCGGCCTCCCGGGGGTCACTCCAACCTTGAAGGAGGGGCGAAGAGGAGAGGAAGGAGGAGGAAGAGGAGGAACGGCCTCTTCGTGCACAAGAAGAGGCGTTCTTCAGCCTCGTTGGACAACACGCCCGCCGGGTCTTTGCAGGTAACCCACACACTGCGCACACACCCACTCGCGTACCACAACACACACTGATGGGTACTCCAGAGAACCCCTTACACGCTCGGTAAGGTCTGCTTGTCCGGACCCCCCAGGGCAGCGGAGATGAGGAGGACCTGGACGAAGACGAGTCCCTGAGCGAGGACTCTGGCTCGGAGGTGCAGGACGAGCTTCAGGATGACTCTGAGTACTCGGTGGGGAAGTCCCTCCCCGCCACGCCCTCCCCCTCGCCGCCAGCCACACCCCGGCCCACGCGGCGCCGGCGGAAGCCCTGCTCACCGTCCTTCTCCGATGACGAAAACCGCCCGCCGTCACCCAAGGTACCCGAACGAGCGCCCGCCGACGATAACGGCGTATTAATATTCTGATGCATCTCATTTTCAACCCAGCCTCAGGCCTTCACACGACAACAACCTTCCATGCTCTGCAAATGGGTCATCTGGTAGATTAGCACGGTCGCCTTATTTTGTTTGTTTGTGTGTGTGTGTGTGTGTGTGTGTGTGTGTGTGTGTGTGTGTGTGTGTGTGTGTGTGTGTGTGTGTGTGTGTGTGTGTGTGTGTGTGTGTGTGTGTGTGTGTGTGTGTGTGTGTGTGTGTGTCCAGATCGCCAAGACGGAGCCGCCACAGAAGCTGTGTTTGGACACCAGCCCCCTGGAGTGGAGCGTCCCAGATGTGGTGCGGTTCATCAGGACCACCGACTGTGCCCCTCTCGCCCGCATCTTCTTGGACCAGGTACACACATAGGACAATCTGAGTTTCCTTATGTTGTGCATGTGCGTGTGGGTCAGCGACATTCAATGTAAAGCATTTGCCATGATCAAAATGGCCGTGAAAGCGCTTAATAAACAGTGAGCGGAATCTCTAGTACTATAAACTGCTTTACTATAAACTAATGCTTACCGGTGTCGCCTCTCCCAGGAGATTGACGGACAGGCGCTACTCCTGCTCAACCTGCCAACAGTCCAGGAGTGCATGGACCTGAAGCTGGGACCAGCCATTAAGCTCTGCCACCACATCGAGAGGGTGAAGCTAGCGTTCTATCAGCAATTTGCCACCTAGCTGAGGGAAGGGCCGGACATTGGCCCACCTCCCTCCTCTCTGTGTTTGTCTTGGTTAATAAGATCATGTATCTACCACTGGGTATCCTTTTGGAATCCTTCATAATTCCCTTCATGGAAAATGTCAGACGTTGCCATTAAATAGCGTTCCTGGCTTGAGGAGATCGAGTGTTGACGTGATGACAGCAATAGTCCATCTGTGATTTCTTCATCTGCTCTGCTGCTGGCTTGAGACGTTTACCATTAGCTCTTTACAACATATGCTTACTCCCATCATCCTCAAGAAGGCAGCAAGGTTACTCTCCTGGTTTAAGGTAATTTGAGTTAGGTAGCGAGAATGCAAAATATGAGCTAAAGAATGCATAACAATTTATAAAGGGTGTATTTGTAATGGATGTTTTTTTTTTTTTTTACATTCATGATCACTTTTAATGCCTTGTAAAAATAACTTCAATTTTGTCAAACCTTCAAAAGAGCAGACATCTTTTAACCCATTTTTTTTGTGTGCACTATTACACACAGATTACCAAAATGTATTAAATGTACATAAATACTTAAATGTTATGCTTAGATCACAAGTGAATCACAATCTACTTACTTAATTTAAAAATTGTTTAATGTTCTCCATCAGTATCTTGATGTTTAAGCCGGGGACAACGCCACAGTCTGGTGGCTTTCGGGATAACACTGTTTCTTCTAAAGAGCGGTAAACAATGCGACTGATCTTATTTTGTAAGCACAAGCAAAACTGTATGTGATGACTGTATTCAACGTGTATATAGAAAGGCATGTGTTTGTAAATAGTGTACATAATCTCAAGATTCTTCTAGTGCAACAGGGTGAGTAGATTTTCTATTTAGCAATACAAAATGCATTGATTAATATCCCATGGCATAGGCCTACACTTGCACAGTAATTCCTTAAACATTTTTATTTGGAATAGAGTAACCTATTGTTAGCTAGATTTAGAAATGGGAAATATTGTGGGATTAGGCCTGCGCATTTGACGTTATACTTGAGATAATTCCTAAATAAATGAATATTTTGGGCAGCACAAACAAATTACAATTATTATGCCAACAATTAACTTTATACTTGTGAATGAGCAGTTTCTAAATGAACCGGAACTCCCTACTTCTTTTCAATGTATGTAATGTGTGGTGTTTCGATTTGTGTCAAATAATTGTTTTCAATCGTCTATTCAGCAGATACAGTTGTACAGAAAACAAATGAACTTTCATGACTTTCCTTTTGAACATCTATTGTTATTTAAGAATTTGCAGCAATAAAATGATAAATGGTTCGAAAACATTTCTTCGCTGGATTCTTACTACACTTCCCATCATGCACCCGTTTTACGTCGGTCGCGTGACATGACGTATGTCAACAGGAGCAGCACCGCTGCTAGCAGCTGGATTGGTGATAAGCGACTGCAAAATAGTTTTTTTTTTCTTAAACAATGTGAACATGCTTTTTTGGACAACTACAAAAGTGGTAATTGAAGCCAACTAGTGTGCTTTGAAAATACTCGTCGTTTAATTGGACTAGAAACTTGCTCGTATTGTATTCCCTAATAAGCAGGGTGTTAGCTTCTAGGCTACAGTGCAACGTTAGCAGCAGTCCTGACTTCCTTCTTACCTCATCTTTATCGACCGGTTCCTTTAGCGTTGAGTTGTTTGGTATTTTATGCAAATGCATACAATATAACCTATATATGTACGAAGTGAACAAATTGCCGGGACCACACTGTAAAGCAGGCTACCGGATGCATGTAACTGAGGTTCTACTTGTATTCCACTGCATCGTCTGGAAAATATTCCCATTACTTGGTTCATTTCATGCAGATGATCGGACATATGTTAAAAGCCCATCGTGGCTATAAACCAACCAAGTATGGCCTTGTGATTCTTGAGTGGTAGCTACTTCATGTCTTGATAAAGAATAGATTACGGAAATATGGATATTTGAGTGTCCAAAAGAATGAGACTGCTCGTAATGAGACATTATGTGTTACTGAGTGTGTCTCACGTAGTGATTATGAGGTAACTTACGAGGGCCGGGGGGACTATTTCATCAACTTCACTTAATTCCATGTTCTTTAGTTAGACCTATGTCAAGTTGACCCAATGTCTGCAAGTGCGGTTAATTCGCTCTCCAAGGTTGGAGACCTGGCTTTACCTGGGCCAGGTGTACAGGGCCTCTCCGCAATGTCCTCCAACACATCGGCGCCCGCCAGTCCCATGCCAGGTGCGGACAACAGAGGGTGTGAAAACGGTGCGCTAATGGACTCTTTGGGGATTTTCCTGCAAGGGCTTTTAGCCGTCCTGGCCTTCAGCATATTGATGTGTAAGTATGACGAGGTGAACCCTACCTAAAGAGAATGAAGCAGTATTTAACTGCAGCAGGGAAGTTGCTTTACATTCCTGTGATTTCCCATAGTGTGAGGATGTGACTTCAACATGTAGGATTAAGCTAATTGATCCTTAAACTATGTAAATGATCAATATATAAATTATCAATATATGATATAGCAGCCAGTTAACCATTCTAATAGCTACATGCTGCACATTTTTGCTGCTGTCTTGTGGAGGTGAGGAATGTTTGACACAACAGAATTAGTGTGTGTGTGTGTGTGTGTGTGTGTGTGTGTGTGTGTGTGTGTGTGTGTGTGTGTGTGTGTGTGTGTGTGTGTGTGTGTGTGTGTGTGTGTGTGTGTGTGTGTGCACGCGCTGATGAGCTGGAACAGCAAGGTCGTTACTTCTCAATAGCGTGCCTCAGTAAAGAGGACTTGCATGCAGAGTGAGCCTCTTTAAAGAATCAGATTACATGCACAGAGCGTTAGACAGGGCGGAAGCACCTAGTCTGGTGAGACCTGGGCTTCCTGACAGACAGCCCTCATCGTCCTGAGGAAGGAACAACAGCGTCTCTTACTTTCTTATGTGCTTACGGAGATGGGGCATGAGCACAACAACGCTATGATATATAAGTGCAGCCTCATCGAAAGTGGTTTCCCTGGAGGCAACTCAGTCTGGTACAACCCAGAGGGTTGTAAAGACAGCACAGAGGATCATAGAAGGGGAACTACCAGCCATCAGCGACCTCTACATATGCCGCTGAAGCAGAGCCCCCGCACTTACAAAGGACACAAACCAGCCCATTCGTCATGTATTCTGCTGTCAAGAGACTCCAGATGGCCGAGCGTCATTACTGGACCTAACGGGTTCCCCAACAGCTTCCAACCCCAGGCCGTGTGCATGCTCCAGAACCATCCAACCAGCCCACCTGCTTCCCCCCCATACCCATCCCACCCCCTCAACTGCCGACCCCCACCGCTATGATCTGCCTTGCACTCTCAATCAGACGTGCCCACTTAATAAGGAAATTGCGCACTGACGATATACAATTTTAAATTGTTATTTATTTTGCTGTGTATTCATTATTTTTCATCTTTTTCCTTTAATCACGCTTTATTTTTAGACTTCAGATATATGTTGCTAAAACTACTGTTGGTCAACTGAAACTGTGGAGAGGAGCTGGATTAAGGACGATGTTACTTGAACTTGCTTTGGCCGAATTGACACTATCTAACTTGTACTGAACTACGTTAAAACAAAGTTAGTTTTCCAATTCAACATATTTTAATGCATTTCTTTGTTTTTCATTCCTTCATTATAATAATGGTATGTGATACTGTAGGTATAATCAGGCTACCAGCATATCCGATATCCGTTTGGTAGCGGTGAAAAGGGCAAGCCTGTAAAATCACACCACATGCTTGTACAGAATAAATGAGCTGTTACAAAACACCATTTAAAATGCAGGCAGGGTGGATTTAAAAGCGTGCTGGTGATTCTGTTTGATCAGTGCACTGTGGCCTCTGTGTAATCCGCCACTCGTAACAAGACATGCTGTGTCCTCCACAGTGAAACGCTTCAGGGAGCCCAAGCATGAACGAAGGCCCTGGAGGATCTGGTGAGCAAGCCTCTTCACCCGCTCTACACAGAGCATGAGATGACCGATGGCCGGTTACAATAGAGTCCCTATAATGATTTCCTTTCCCCTGACAGGTTCCTGGACACCTCTAAACAGGCCATCGGGATGCTGTTCATTCATTTCGCCAACGTTTACCTGTCGGACCTCACCGAGGAGGATCCCTGCTCTCTGTGAGTTGTCTTGGAATAACTGCTTTGGCCCCTCAAGGCTTGTAAGTGACGATCGTCACGGCTCGGCCTAGGGTTCAATGGCCAAGTGTGTTAGCATGCGCCGACCGCCTCTCTTTCTTTCCCGCCCTCTTGTAGATATCTCATCAACTTCCTTCTGGATGCGTCGTTGGGGATGCTTCTGATCTACGCCGGGGTGAGGGTCGTCAGTGCTGTGGTGGAGTGGAGGCAGTGGGACTCTCTGCGCTTTGGAGAATACGGTGAGGGCCCGCTTCGCCTGCTCTACCAGCAATGTCCAGTGGAGGGCGTTAGCGGGCATCATTTGCGATGCTGCAATGTTCCTGCCTGCAGCACTCAAGTGTCTCTGGGCCCATGTTTAACTGTGTGTGTGTCTGTGTGTGTGTAGGAGAGCCGGTGCAGTGTTCTGCCTGGGTGGGTCAGTGTGCTCTCTACATCCTCATCATGATGTTTGAGAAGGTCGTCATCATGCTGGTCCTTCTCATCCCCCAGTGGAAGAAGGTGGGGAGCGACATTCCAGTTCAAACCTAGCTACCACATCGATGTATTACTTAAAGGATCCTTATTTTACCTACTGGTGTGAGGTTGTTTATCCATTACAAGCCACTAAAGTATCGTACAGTGACATCACACGTGGGCGTGTCGACTCAGATGAAACGCGGATAGATCAGCCTAAGAGTTGGTGCAGACCACTGAGTAGGTGGCTGGTAGATCCATCATCTGGGTGGACAGTCCCCATGTGTGTTGTCATGGCTCATTATGGCTAATCAACATCACACCTGGTGTGATAATGAAGGGTATTAGACTAACAGATCATCGAAATGAGACTGGTGTGTGTGTGTGTGTGTGTGTATGTGTGTGTGTGTGTGTGTGTGTGTGTGTGTGTGTGTGTGTGTGTGTGTGTGTGTGTGTGTGTGTGTGTGTGTTACAGTTGTCCCTCCTCAACCCAATAGATAATCCTGACCTCGAGTTAGCCATCGTCATGCTCATTGTTCCGTTCTTCATCAATGTAAGTACGCCGTTAGTGTGTTGAGTTACTAAACTTCTGTGCCGCTCCGCGTTTATCAGCCGCGGGCCCTCCATTAATGCATTAGTTTTTCCCGTCTCAGGCCCTCATGTTCTGGGTGGTGGATAACTTCCTCATGAAGAAGCACAGGACAAAAGCCAAGCTAGAGGAGCGAGATGAGGACCTCCGGGGGAGCAGCAAGGTGCGGTACCGGCGGGCCCTGTCCCACGACGACTCGGAGTCCGAGGTAAGACTCCCTAAGCGTATTCTGGACTACTGACGGGGACGAAACCAGAAAAACTACAAATAAGCTCCCCATCTCCATTGAAGCGCGGCGGTCCCCTCTGGGAGGCTTCTGCTAGCTGTTGATTCTGTGGCCACGGCAGCTGGACTATGTTCTATTCCTGTCCTCTGCTGCCTCCACCTGCTGTGGGGATACACTTAGGTTGTGTTCCAAATGGCTCCCTTGTTCCTTAATTCTCTATTCCCTTTTTATCAAAAACACTAAATAGGACACTCAAGTGTAAACAGGGAGGTCAGGCACCATTTATGTAAACTAATTTGCATAAATTACCAGTATGTGCAGTCCGTCTCTGTTGGATGAAATTAAATAGTGAACTAATCAGGGAAACAGATTAGTAGTACACTATGTAGAGTGTAAGGCCCAATCCCATTTCTACCCCTTACCAATTCCCCTTACCCCTTCCAAAGAAGGGGGAGTGGTGAGGGGAAGGGGTAAGGGGTAGAAATGGGATTGGGCCTAAGTAGGCCGATTCGAACAAAGTCCAAGGCTTTGCTTTATTTGCAACCAACAGTATTTTATTTGCAACAGACAGTGGGTTGCAAATAACCAACAGTAATGTCCTGTAGTTGTGAACCACCCTGGCCTGTGCAAGCTGCCAGTCACTTTATAGGCTGGTAAAGTTTCTGAGATGAACGCTTTGCTACACCAAACACATACCAACATTGACTTTGCTTTCAAACTTTCGTGTGGGTTCAAAGTCAATATTTAATTGTACTTCGGATCTCGAGCTGTTATTTCGTGGAGGTAGGTATCGTCGAAAGATCAGTTGCTTTGTCATTATTGGCACGTTGCAACAGAGGGACTTCATGGAAAGTGTCTCTGTGTTTTGGATAGGCCCACACTTACTTACTTCCCCTCGGCGTCTGTTCCCATAACAGGAGCCCTTGTAGCGGCTATCCAACAGAGTTAAAATATGATGTAATTAGTTCTGCGACTCTATTTGTTTTACGCGATTTTTAATTTCTCGTCAGTAATAATTTATAATTTATAAATGGCGCTGTTTGTATGATCTGGATGTCTCAAGTTCTACTCGTGTCATATCCCGCCTTAATCATACGTCGTACTTGCGTCATATCCCTCCTCAAATGTATCCAAGCAGGGTCGACTAGTTAGGAGCTGCGACGAAATCTCCTACCGGGAGGCAGGTAATACCGAAGGCGCTAACTGAGCCACTAAACGGAGAAGTTGGGTGGATCCTCTCTCCCAAGACACATGCGGCATTAGAGGGAAAAGTCCCTCAGTCGGAACGCGCCTCATGTTGACGCCTCATACTTATTGATAGGTTTATTAAAGACTGATTAAAGTGTTCTGGTGGCAGGTTGTGTTATTTTACCTGCGCTTTACCCTATCTTCAATGTACTCGCTTTCTACCTCTCGCATTGTCATATTCATCATCGTACTAAATACATATACTAAATACAATTGTTCCCTAGGACATGATTCTTGAATTCCCATTTTTTTAACATTACTATGCTTGTGTAGTAAAGCAGGAGCACTTCAGAATCAATGTTCAGAGGGGGATTCTTCTGGCTAAATCCCCGCAGTCGATTCACCCATCAAGCAAAGTTTGATCGGAAATACAAAACATTTGTTGTTGTTTTTTAAATCAAATTCAAGTGTAGCTGGAAAAGCTAAACATGCTCACATGGGCCACTTCACCCTCCCTTAAACCAGGGGAGAAGATACATTCTGAATACCAATAAAATATCTAAGGTATCGCACTACAATATGTTTTTTTTATAGCAAGTCCTGCAAATAAAAGTCCTGGTGTAGCTCTAATGTAGCCTCAATGCTACCTTATGTAAATATAAGGGGTATGTGTGTCCCGTGTAACCCTTAGTCCTGGTATAGCTCTAGTGTAGCCTCAATCCTTAACGCCTTTGTTTTCACTGTGTTTGTCAGATCCTCTTCTCAGCCGACGACGAGATGGACGACTCGGACGAGGACGACGTGCGGCGTCTGAGCGGCCTGAAGACGGTGAAGAAGAAGAAGCATCGCATGGGGATCCCTGTTTGACTCGCCAGCCTGAGCCTCACCCAGACCTGCCTGGTACTCGCTCACCACACGCCTCACACCACCACCACGATTCCTGCTTGTAGCTGCCTGGTCGGGGGGAAGCCTTTGGGTTGGGGGAGGGTTCCCGGCCCCCAAGGTAGCGTACTTGCAGGTCCTGTGAGCAAACGGAACCGGTGGAATACTGCTTCCCCTGGCACACTACAGCACTCCTGCACAAACAGTCTTAACTCGGATGCAAGACTTTGGCAAACATTTGCGCTGTTGGTACAATGGATGCGTGGTGTGATTTTATTTTGTCTGCCCCACATTCGCTGTGTCTTTATCGGTTTACTGTTGGTTTGTTCCTGAATGCCAACTTGTAATATCATTGTTTTGTTTTAACACTGGTGTATTGTCAAGACATAGGAAAGAGAAGTGTGTGCGTGTGTGTGTGTGTGTGTGTGTGTGTGTGTGTGTGTGTGGAGTCCATTATTCATTATGTGACATTCATATTTTTAAACGGTCGCCCTAGTGATTGTATAAATTAATTATTATATTAACTGTTTCCTGTAAATGGAACACCACCACAGCTGGTGTTGTGTGTGTTTATATTTGTGTTTGTGTGTGCATGCGAGTGTGTGAAAGTGGACCAACAGGGAAACCATATTGTACGTATTTAAGCATAACCTCTGAATGTTAGGTCATATATACATGGCCCTAACCTTTTCAAACAATACTAAATCTAAAGCTTATGGTGTGTATGTATTGTGTTGATGTATGCAACACCTATCTCTACTCGTTGTATAGCTAGGCCATTAATTCAAAATAACACTTGATCTTTAAATGTTGCCCATTTTTCGCAGTGGTTGATTTTTTTTGTTCAAGCAAGAAGGCTGAACAATTATGTGTCATCCTAAAGGTACACTCTTTCATTCCTCTCTCTGGCTCTTCACGGTTTACCAGACAGTAAGGTTTTTGTCTCCATCTTTGATTCTTTGCTCGTATTGGGGTTAGCACACCTTCCCATTCGTTATGTTCAATGTTTTAGTTTTTCCTCATGTTTCCTTGTTAGTTTTCACCCCATTTGCTCTTTGATCCGACCACGTGCCTCCGTGAGCTCACTGTTGTGTGCGTGTGTTTGACCAGGCGATGGATCAGAGGCCCTGGCCCGGAATGCAGCAAGTCCACAGGTGCTCACGTTCACAATGTTACAGAAGCACACACTTAAAAATGGTTGGGTTGCTAGGGATCAGCCTTTAAACAAAAGTTCAGTGCGTGGGCGCGTGTATGCAGGTTTGTGTGTAGGCATGTGTAAGCGTGTTTGTGTGTATGCGTGTTTGTGTGTGGGCGAGTGTATCCGTGTTTGTGTGTAGGCGTGTGTAGGTGTGTGTAAGCGTGTTTGTGTGTAGGCGTGTGTGTGTTTGCCTGCTTTGTATACAAGTGTTATGCAAAAGTGTTACGAGCTAGTGGCTGGTCCTTCCAAAAAGAAAAAAAGGGTGACAAACGGCAACTGTGATGACTAATGATGTAGTGATGTCATTATGATGCTGTTGGGCGTTTGAATGAATGCACTTTTAATGGTAAAACATCGACATGGTCCACCATTACCATGAGCTCAAGTAGGTCAAAGAGGGCTTTTGTATTTTGTGAAATACAAATGCTACACTGTAAAATGTACTGACAAATAAGACTCTGATCATCATTATATATGCTTTTCCAATAAATAATCTGAAACCTGAGCAACAGCATTCTTATCTTTTTTTGTCAATCTAAAGCAGCAACCTGATTCATGAAAACCTTTAACGGATGACGTCTGCCGTACTGATGAAGGAACATGCGTGCATTGAACCTGGATTAGGTGAATTCATTCACTTAATTAATAAAGGTTTAGCTATTAGAGATCGACCGTGATGTTACAGAGCAAATGCTTTTAAAGAACACAGATTTGATTAAATATTTAATGTGGTCAGAAAATATTGACCAGCAAATACAGTAGATGGCATAGCAATATAAATATTGTGTAGAAAAAAGGGTAACGCTTTATATTAAGGTCCTTGTAATAAGCCTTTGTTAATGGTAATAATTATCTTATTATATGCTTATTAACTTGGTGTAAATAAGAATCAGTGTTAATAACATAATAAACATGTTAATTGTGAGATTATAACACTTTTATAAGCACTTATAAACATGTTAACTATTTATTGATTGCTTAATAACATTAAAAGTTGTGAGTTTCTTATAGTTGTTAATGAAAGCATTACAAACCCATTTATTGAGTCTTACTAACTTACCTATTATGTCATTGTTACAACTTTATGCTTATTAAGGTCAATAAATCCTTTATTAAACTGCTAATCATGCAATTTGCAGGTATGGGATCTAAAGCATGAAAACGATGCTTATTATGGTTTATAAGTCCTTTAATGACATGATCGGTAAGTTAGTAAGACTCTATAAATGTTAATTAAGCATATAATAAGGTCTTATTATATATTAACTAAGGCTTATTACAAGGACCTTAATATAAAGCGTTACCGAATAAAAGTATTAAAGGGGACATATTATACCACCAGGTGTGAGTGTCATTCGCCGTACAAGACGTTTCGAAAATCTGCCCCATATGACATCACTAGTGGGCGTGTCCACCTAGATCTGTGCTGGATAGATCAGTCTACCAGCCTACCCAGTGGACTGAAGTAAACGTTGCTCATCTATCCAGCACAGATCTAGGTGGACACGCCCACTAGTGATGTCATATGGGGCAAATTTGTAATGCTTGTAAGGCTAATCACACTCACACCTGGTATAATATGTCCCCTTTAAACCCATAACCGATACCATTCAGTTTTTTTAAGGTATAATTTCATATACTTTTCAGAGTAGTAGGCCTACCATAGTGATTTCCATGCAAATGGTTATTTGATACATTTTAAAGTGCATTAAATAGTTCATAATAAAAAATATATATATTATCCATCACTGAGTCCGAATGATTTGAATTTTTTCTATAAAGCTGAGGCCCATTTATTTGGAACACATGAGCTGGCACAAACGTATGTGTCTAAAGATGCAAACCTATATGTCTAAAGGCACGAACATGTGTCTAAAGACACAAACTTATGTGTCTTAAAAGCTGAAAGACAGTCATGATCTATAAATGTGGCTCCTGCTACTGAATGGCATGTTCCAGCTCATTTCAGTTCCTGGAGTGGTTAGGGTCTGAATATAAACTTTGACTCAACTTCTAACATATTATGCCATCATTAAAGATGTTTTAGATGCAGATAATGAGGAACGTATAAGCACCTAATAGAAAAACAAAAACAAAGGTTATTGGACTCATCATCTTGACAGGCCGGTTTCTAAGTAGCACGATTTGTTTGGTTATCCTACATTTCATTATGACTGCTCACCTTAGACACAGATGAGAAAAAACCAGAATTGTCAATAACATCTAAGAATGAATGCTTGTCGGTGTGGGCTGTTTAATCCATAATGTAGAATTTTTCAATCTCTAATGTACTGCATTTTAAGACCAAAAAAGCAGACAATACAACACTGGAACTAGGGAAATATAGCTCCATCGTTGACTGTGTTTCTTTAAATAGACGGAGGTGTGGTGTTGGGGGGAGGGGGAGAAGCAGTCAGACACTTGTCCTGCGCGCCCCCCCACCCATATCAGTTGATCCTCCATAACTCCATGATGAATTAAAACAGAAGGCCACCAGCCAGCTCACGTCACATCTAATAATACTCACCAACAGACGAAGGCTTTGAGTTACTCCACGATGGGAAATGTGTGTCACGCTCTGATCCAGGCCTATATAACAGCCGGGGGCTCCCGGACACTAAGGCAAACCATAACACCAGGTGGACAACGTTGATAGCGACCATACTGACCGGACACACCATGTCACAGGTGAGCCTGCTCGGAAAATACGCTTGTCCTTTTCAATAATCTAAAAAAGTGATCAATAAATAATGAGTTTATGTATTTGAAATGTACTTATTCTAAGTCACTTTGGATAAAAGCATCTGCTAAATGCCCTAAATGTAAATGTCCATTTTACCAGGGGAAAAAAAACACATTTTGTGAATGGCACTGAAAATACTATTGAATAAATACAATCTTAAATCTGTTGCCTGTATTTTTTTCCATTGTCAAACTGGGCTTTTTACCAGCCTGGTGAGGTGAAAAAGAAGAAGCGACCAGTTATGAAGGAGGAGGACCTGAAAGGAGCACGCAGCAAACTGGGCCTGAGGGGCGAAGTCAAGAGTAAGACGTATGAGGTCATGGTGGAGTGTGGTGAGTAAATATCCGTTCTTTCTCTGTTGCCTTCGAGACGGATCGCATCACACATTCTTACAAAGATAGGGCGGACTACCCATATATGCCTACTGTTAATGATATGAATAAAAATATAAATGATGCCTGTTGGACTATAAATAAACCTTTACAGAAGTTGACAGCAAAATATGACCGCTATGGCCAATTTTTCTCCCCCCAATTTATGTACTGGGATTCAGCCCTGTTCATTGTTCAATGGAATATAAAAATTGCTTTTGTATTTATTGTTAGTTCGATTTTGAGGTAGTCAAAATGCTTGACATCATGGTGATGATTAACGAAAAATTAAAAACTGGAATAGACTCTCGAATCATAAAGTCGAAATAGGAAGACCTTGATTTAAGACGGATTTCTAAGCTAAGAAAAGATGAGTTCCCTGACCGGGAATCGAACCCGGGCCGCGGCGGTGAGAGCGCCGAATCCTAACCACTAGACCACCAGGGACACATTCGCTACCAGACGGTGATGCCATTTTGTTCAGCCAACCTTTAAAAACTTTTTTGTTATGTAGCCTAAATCTCTGCTACAAGTGAAAAATGTATGGTTTATACATTGATGAACAATGTTTTAAAGCTCTCAATATATGTCAAATATAAATACATTGAAACATTATTAAAGTAGGAAAAGACCATTCGTTAAATAGGAAATTAGTTAAACTCCATTCGAATCATAGATGTCGAGCATAGAAATGCAGATAGTTCAAAAGACGAGTTCCCTGACCGGGAATCGAACCCGGGCCGCGGCGGTGAGAGCGCCGAATCCTAACCACTAGACCACCAGGGACACACATGTCATTGAATGACGTCAATTTTTTATTCGTCGTCTATTACGAAGCCCAACTTGATGGCTAACTAACTAAATAGCTCTGCTAATACTAGTTTGTCGAATACACGTAGATTGATTTATATACATCCATAAATTAGCCGTATTTGGTTCCTTGACGTGCTGTTCGAAAATGAGTTACACGTGTCGTGCTTTATAAAAGCATGTGGTTAGGCTGTCTACAACAAACCTGCAACTATCACTCGTGCTCGTACATACGGTATGGTTTACGGACGTATGGTTTGGGCGTCTAAAAATATTATCATCATACATCCATGATGATACCGTCTGTTGATCCCCTCCCTTTTCTGCAGAGCGCATGGGGAAGGTTGCTCCATCCGTGTTCAGCGGCGTCAGATCCGGATCTGAAACGGTCCTGGAGAAGCCCGGAGGTCCGGGGGGGAGCGTTTTCTCCAAATGAAAACTATGCCACGCCACCAACGTGTCATGAAATAGAATATAAAACATGTATTTTATGATCAGACAATTCTATACAATTAATAAATGGAGAATGAGCAAACAACAGAAATAGTCAAATATATTTAAAATACATTTAAAGTAGTGAATTTATTGGTTGTGTAGACAATGTCGTGACATTGTAGGCACAGGCCTACTTGGCCCATCTGTTTTTATAAGGGATCAGTAATGACCATATCATATCATTTATATGGCAGATTCAACGTGTGAAATACTTTTGTTGACAACAATATTTTTTTTATTATTCTGCCTGAAGATAGATTTTTGCATTTTATTGCATTTTTAATAAATACATATTATATTGTAACTCGAATTTTTTTGTTATTTTCATATTATTGACAACCATTAGTTTACATCCTAGCAGACATAAAAAAACATGACTTATTTATAAAGATAAAAAAGATTACGTGTGAAGCCTACTCAGCCTTCAATTAATTATGAACATGCAAGGTAGAGAAGATATGGGGTAGGAAGAAGATGAACACACCAGTCACTAACTGAAAGTACTAAGCAAGTAACTCTTGATCCTGAAAAGTCAACAGATGACCGCTGAAGGATGTCGGCTATGTTGCTCAACACAAACACTCTGTGTTTGTGTTGAGCAACATAGCTGACATACTGACATACAGCCAAGTCATAGACCCGCCCTGACTGAACCCATATCTAACTACTGGCTATTATTGATGCATTTATATGGAGTTTAAAACCAAATCTTCGGTGTAGAGCTAAACAACCAGTGTTTCCTCGCTGGATTGTCAGCGTCACTGCAATAAAATAATAATAATTGCAACCCAAAAAAACCGGCCTTGAGCTGAGTTGTTGTGTGTCAATGTGCATTGACACATTATTGCCGCCAATAATTTGGGTGTGGAATTGCATCTGTGATCGTTGAATTCTCCGGTAGTTCAGCTCGTCAATTGATTGACGGAACAGGGGCACCTCAGGGGCCAATCAGAGTCCAGCAGGGGCCAGGGTCCCTGTGGCCCCACCCCTAGAACCGCCACTGCCCCCGCCGCCCCCTGGCGTTGCTAGGTTACCAGCTCACTTCTGCAAAAATATCTAGGGGACACACTGAAACAACAAATCAATTTGGTGACTCACAACACAGGGGAACTGGTGCTACATATTAACTAGTTTAACAAACTTATACGGCAGCCAAAGATTGGTTAGAATTCAGTCTGCAGAACACAGTGAAGTTAAGTTAAGTGTGATAACATGGCATCCAGATTATCGTTTTGTTTAAAGTATACTTGCTTGACTATAAGGTGCACATCTATTTACTTTACTGAGGTTTTCTTTCTTTTTTTAGAGTCAGGCGGTTAGCCCATATCTGGTTTGGAGCAAGTCACAGATGTGTATGTAGGCCTTTGACTTTCTCAACCCCTGGCCTCTCTGGCCAGTCCAGGGAGCCCTGCTGGACAAATATGAAAATACAAATTCCCCAGCATTAAGATACACGTTTTGAATCACCCAGAACTCAAGACTTGTAGGCTGGGATTGTTAATTTATGAAGCAAATTATTGTTTTCTTTATTTACCAGAAAATATGCAAGTAAGTAAGTAAGTAAGTAAGTAAGTAAGTAAGTAAGTAAGTAAGTAAGTAAGTAAGTAAGTAAGTAAGTATTTTATTGTCTCTCTCACAAGAGAATTTTGCTTTGGGCAAACAGAGAGCATCGGCGACGCATACATAAATATTTTACACGTGAAACATGTAACACATTGCATTACCCAAACACATGGCCTCACCCCCACCTTGAAACCCATTATAAAAAACGCATTATGAAAGTACTAAGCAAGTAACTCTTGATCCTGAAAAGTCAACAGATGACCGCTGAAGGATGTCGGCTATGTTGCTCATCACAAACACAGAGTGTTTGTGTAGACCCCCTTCAGCAACATAGCTGACATACTGACATACAGCCAAGTCATATAGGCCCACCCTGACTGAACCCATATCTAACTACTGGCTATTATTGATGTATTCATATGGAGTTTAAAAACAAATCTTCGGTGAAGAGCTAAACAACCAGTGTTTCCTCGCTGGATTGTCAGCGTCACTGCAAAAAAATAATAATAATTGCAACCCAAAAAAAACGGCCTTGAGCTGAGTTGTTGTGTGTCAATGTGCATTGACACATTATTGCCGCCAATAATTTGGGTGTGGAATTGCATCTGTGATCGTTGAATTCTCCGGTCGTTCAGCTCGTCAATTGATTGACGGAACAGGGGCACCTCAGGGGCCAATCAGAGTCCAGCATGGGCTAGGGTCCATGTGGCCCCACCCCTAGAACCGCCACTGCCCCCGGCCGCCCCCTGGCGTTGCTAGGTTACCAGCTCACTTCTGCAAAAATATCTAGGGGACACACTGAAACAACAAATCAATTTGGTGACTGTTACAACACAGGGGAGATGGTGCTACATATTAACTAGTTTAACAAACTTATACGGCAGCCAAAGATTGGTTAGAATTCAGTCTGCAGAACACAGTGAAGTTAAGTTAAGTGTGATAACATGGCACCCAGATTATCGTTTTGTTTAAAGTATACTTGCTTGACTATAAGGTGCACTGCACATCTATTTACTTTACTGAGGTTTTCTTTCTTTTTTTAGAGTCAGGCGGTTAGCCCATATCTGGTTTGGAGCAAGCCACAGATGTGTGTTTGTAGGCCTTTGACTTTCTCAACCCCTGGCCTCTCTGGCCAGTCCAGGGAGCCCTGCTGGACAAATATGAAAATACAAATTCCCCAGCATTAAGATATACGTTTTGAATCACCCAAAGCAAATTATTTTTTTCTTTATTTTCCAGAAAATATGCAAGTAAGTAAGTATTTTATTGTCTCTCTCACAAGAGAAATTTGCTTTGGGCAAACAGAGAGCATCGGCGACGCATACATAAAGATTTTACATACATAAAAACGTGAAACATGTAACACATTGCATTACCCAAACACATGGCCTCACCCCCACCTTGAAACCCATTATAAAAAACGTAGTCTAGGCACTACCCAAGTATCCATAAGGATGATTGCACTGCCCACTAGTTATTGCACTATTGCCCCACCAGTTATTGCACTGTTCCATCCCGGAAAGCTCCCTCAGCTTAGTTTATAAAGTAGCTCAATTTATAGCATAATTAGAGAGAACTTTAATCTATTTAACCTACAAAATGGGAGCCGGTATCTTTTGCCCAGAGGCAACAGTTCATACTCCAAGTTTAGGACATGGGTTGGGTCAGTGTCTATCTTAGAACCTTGCTTCCTAACCTTGTCCTCAAAAATCTCCTATAAGTGGACATTTATTAGAATTAGCCATTTTATCCCGATCACCCTTGAAACAGACAGGAATCTGGTGGTGCCACACCTAGTTTCCCAACTCGTCATCACTTCTGACCTCATACATTTATTTATGGTAACCGATATTTTTATATAGCACACGTGCGTCTCTGTTCAGATGGGGAGGTGCAAAGTGTCCCTGTACAATGGCATCTCTGTTTGGAGTGAAAAGTCGAAGCCTTGCTATTGAAATCCTGTCAGAAATTGCCCCTCTGGTCTAGCACAAGGGCTTATCACTCCTAAATTGATTAAAGTTTTCCGCCTTCAAACAAGCTCATTGACATTGGAAAAAAAATCTTAGATTGGGATGAGAGCATATTGCCTATAGGGCATCAGCAGGGGTATTGCAAGGTTAATATGAGGAGAGCAACAGAAGCTGAATAAAAGGTGATAACCAAAAAACTGCCATTCAGTAACCAAGTCAGGGCCAGTTGTTTTATTTGTTACTCCACAATCATAAAAGTATGAGAGCAGTTAAATGTAATGGTAAAGAGCTGGTACATGTAACTCCAATGAATGTGCAAGAACACTTAATCTAAAATTGGCAAAGCATGAATACAACAAACAAAGATTAATAATAAATAAGAATATACACAACAAAACAGAAAATATAATTAGTGTGACCTTATATATAAGAAACAATATATTGTTGCTTGTGCACATCAGTTGTATCAATAACTTTGTAGCCCTATATTTTGACCTGTTTTTTAATCATATTTCAGCCAGACAAAGGCTGAAATAACAAACATATACCCCAATATCACATTGTTGAATGTACTGCACGGCAGCATGGTTAGTCAAAAGTCTTTACTTTTCTGAAAGTAAAGACTGGGGGGAGGATTGCGCTGGTCTGGAGTGGAAGGGACAGAAGGAGTCCAAATAGGAGGAGAGCAAAGAGTCAAAGGCTTCTTTTGTGGACATTGGATTGTCCTCGAGATGGTAGTGAAGACCGGACAGTTGAGGTGAAAGTAGAGAGAGAGAAGGAGACATCAGTTTAGTACAGAGGAGGGAAAGGGAGGACTTCCCTTCCCTTGCCTCTCACCCCCAGGTCTGGCGCAAGTGCTTATCACTCCAGTAGAGACGACTCAGCCTTAATTCTCAGCCATCAAACAAGTTCATTGACTTTTGGACTTAAAATCAAATATTGGGACTTCAGCAGGAGCTATCATAAGGGTAAATACTGCATATTATGAGGTACTGTTTGCAAAGCAACAGCCAATGAATAAAAGGCAATACAAAAGACGAAAGGACTAATAAAAAAAATAATAGCAAAAAAATATCAAAATCAAAATCTATATTGAAATACTGTGAACTAGTATGTGAAACTACGTGTTTGTTTATTGTGTACATCTGTTGTAAATGTCTCTCTTACATTTATTTACCCCCAACCGTCTGTGACTCTCAAGTCCTATATTTTCAACTGTTTCCATCAGACAAAGGCTGGTTGTCTAAGCTAGATAACACATTTTACCAAACATGAAAATGTTAAATAAATGAAAATGATTAGTCAAAAGTCTTTACCTTTCTGAAATCTCTTCTAGATAATTTAGTTTCCCCTTTCCTGAGTCCACACTACAGAGGTAAAATATTCTTATTAATTCTACTGGCTTTGGAGGGCTGATAATAATTACACTACTGGTTATTAAAGATCTCATCGCATGAAAATTTCACTTTCTGAGGTTTTCTAACATTAATATGCATTTGGGGTAAACTCGTCTGGGGAAAGCTCAATGTGCGACTGGCTCGTAGTGGCTGTAATTCTGCACCACGGCTGAATTTCGGGAACGTCTTGAAATACTGTGTTTGGGGCCCACTAATATCTATATTAAAGCATCCATAAAGTAGCATGCCATGGGACCTTTAACACTCACACCAGCAACAAAAACATCCGCTCCTTCTGGTCCACTGGGCCCCGCCCCCCTCCTCGCACAGCCCGTACGGTCAGTCCCGTCAATCACAGTGTACTGTTCCCTCTGCTCAAAGCAACCTGCTACACTCCACTCACCTGTCTGAAACTCTGTCTGCTGAACACCAGATCCCTCAGTAATAAGGCCCTTTTGATAAATTACTTTATTGTTGACCAGAGCCTAGACATTCTCTGCCTCACTGAGACCTGGCAACAACCAAATGACTTCTCCCATCTAAATGAAGCTGTCCCACCAGGTTTTTCTTTTATTAGTAAACCCCGGGTTAATGGGAGGGGGGGTGGCCTCGCTCTCCTCCATCGTGATAACATCAAAGTCACCACTGTCACAGTCCCCCTTCATTCCTCCTTTGAATGTCTAGCTGTAAAACTCTCAGGCCCCAAACCCACTATCATTGTCACCATTTACAGACCGCCAAAACCCTCCGCCGTTTTCCTCAATGAATTCTCATCACTACTTACATCTGTATGTGCAATGTCCCCCACTGTTATCCTCCTTGGTGATTTCAACATCCACATTGACAACCCATCCTGTACTTTTGCTAATGACTTCACATCACTTCTGGACTGTCTTGGCATCACACAACATGTCAACCTCCCAACCCATAACAAAGGTCACATTCTGGATTTAATCTGCTGCACTGACATCACTCCCACTAACCTTGATGTCATTGATTTCCCCATCTCCGACCACAAAGCTGTACTTTTTGACATTCATACCCAACTACACAAAACCAAGGAACAACGGACCATCTCCTTCAGAAACATCAAACTTATCAACACCACAGACCTCTCCACCATGATCAGCTCCTACCCCAACCCTCCCCCAGCTTCCTCCCTGACTGACCTGGTGACTCACTACAATAACTGCCTCTCCTCCTCCCTCACCACCCTGGCCCCCCTGAAAACCCGTTCAGTCTCATTCACCCACACTGCTCCCTGGTTCACTCCTCATCTGCGCCAGCTCAAAGCCACTGGTCGTCGACTGGAGCGACTCTACAAAAAGACTCAACTCACTGTACACCGCCAAATGTATTCGGACCACCTCCATCACTACAAGAATGCCCTCACTACTGCCAAAACCTCATACTACTCCAACCTCATCAACACTGGTACAGGCAACAGCAGAGTCCTCTTCTCAACAGTCAGCCACTTACTTCAGCCTCCTAAATCTCTCCCTCCAGACATTTCCACCACCCAATGCACTGCGTTCCTTGACTTCTTCAGCTCTAAAATCAACACCATTCACCAACAACTGGCCTCATCTCGCACCCCCTCTGATGACCCACCCTGGATGATCACCTCTGGCCAACCTCTCATCAGCTCCCTCTCTGACTTCACCCTAGTAACAGAACAGACCGTTTCAGAACTCATCCGCAAAGCCAAAACCACCACCTGTCAGCTCGATCCTCTTCCCACCTCCCTTGTCAAAGCATGTCTTCCGTCCATCTCCCCCATGATCACCAACATAATTAACTCCTCCCTCACTACTGGTACTGTACCACCCACTCTCAAGCTGGCTGCCATCACTCCCATCCTGAAAAAACCTGGTGCTGACCCAACTGACCTTAACCATTACCGGCCCATCTCCAATCTCCCTTTCATCTCCAAAACACTTGAAAGGGTGGTTGCCGCACAACTACAGTCCCACCTCGACACTAACAATCTCCACGAACCGTTCCAATCTGGCTTCCGTCCAAAACACAGCACTGAAACAGCCCTAGTCAAAATCACCAACGACCTCCTCCTTGCAGCCGACTCTGGATTACTCACCATTCTCATCCTCCTCGATCTCAGCGCAGCATTCGACACCATCTCCCACCCTCTGCTCCTGGACCGCCTAGCTGGTATTGGGATCACTGGTGCTGCACTCTCCTGGTTTACATCCTACCTCACCGGCCGTCAACAATTTGTTCAACTAAGCAACCACAAGTCTGGGTGTTCAGGTGTCTCACTGGGTGTCCCCCAGGGGTCAGTCTTGGGTCCACTCCTCTTCACCACTTACCTCCTCCCGCTGGGCACACTCCTCCGTCACCATGGGGTCCATTTTCACTGCTACGCTGACGACACACAGGTCTACATCTCCACCAAACCCACCGCTGCCATCCCCCCCACTTCCCTCATCACGTGCCTGGAAGAGATCCGGAGCTGGTTGAGCAGGAACTTCCTGAAACTCAATGGAAACAAGACCGAGGCCCTGCTCATCGGATCCAAATCCACCCTCACTAAATCACAACACACCCCAGCTCCACTCATAATTATCGATGGATTCCCAGTACCCTTCTCCTCCAAAGTCAAGAGCCTCGGCGTCATCCTGGACAACACCCTCTCATTCGCACCCCATATTCACAACATCACCCGGACTGCATTCTTCCACCTCCGCAACATCGCCAGACTCCGCCCATCACTGACCCAATCCAGCACTGAAATCCTAGTTCACTCATTTGTCACATCACGCATAGACTACTGCAACGCCCTCCTCACCGGACTCCCCACCAAACTCATCAACAGACTGCAGATCATTCAGAACTCAGCCGCCCGGATCATCACCCGCACCAAATCATCTGACCACATCACCCCTGTCCTCATTCAACTTCACTGGCTCCCAGTACACTACCGCATCCAATACAAAACCCTACTCCTCACCTTCAAAGCTCTCCACAACCTAGCCCCCAATTATCTCTGCGACCTCCTCCAAGAATACACTCCCTCCCGCTCCCTCCGCTCAACCTCTGCTGGACTACTATGTATCCCCACATCACGACTCACTTCAATGGGTGCCCGGTCATTCAGCTGTTCAGCACCCAGGCTCTGGAACTCCCTCCCCCCACACATAAAACAGTCAGACACCATTACAACCTTCAAGTCACAACTCAAAACTCACCTGTTCAAACTCGCACACAACGTCTAACTGATCACTGTTTTGATTGTTTTTTTTGTTTTGTTTTGTCTTGTTTTTGTTTTATTTATTTCTTATTGCTTATGTTTACTTATTTATTTATTTATTAATTTTTTCCACAATGTCTTGTTTTTTTTTAAAAAATGTATGATGAATATATGCTCTGTAAGGTGACCTTGGGTGTTTTGAAAGGCGCCTCTAAATTAAATGTATTATTATTATTATTATTATTAAGCATAGGTAGGTAGGCTACGGATTAATACAAAAACAAACAAATAAACATGGTAAAGCATGGGACCTTTATGCAATGCACTCAAATCCAACCCAAAGTTGCATGCTGCTCTACTATTTGGGCCAGGGGGTTGGTCCACATTTTTCTGAGCAAGGCACAAAAGTGTGTTTGTTGCTCCTACTAGGCAGGGTCCTGTCTACACATTGGACTGAGTCAGTGTTAGGAGGACATTCAGTCATGTCTGAGGTGCGGGGTGGTGTTCTGCTGCTGCTGTTGGGCCTTCTGTACCTCGGGACACTTTGGCCGGTCCAGGGAGCCCTGCTGGTCTCTCGCTACGATGCTACGACGAAGGTGAACTTACTCATATTGTCTTTTCATATTATTATATTATATGTCCATTTGAGAATGACATCAATGTCCAAAGCTCCGTTTGCCCTGCTTCGTTGGTTCATTGGTTTTTACTGTAATTTACTCTGCTACCTGTTTAGTTAAGTAATGTTTCTTTCGTTGTTCTGCTACCTGCATGTAGTTTAGTTGTAGTTATTCTGCCTCGTTTCATTCCTGATTTGTATGAGGACATGCTTCTCCAAAGGCCATTCTGGGTCACCTTTCCCTTTTTGATATTTATTCTCTTGGTATGTTATGTCAACATAGCATAATATGTTTATCATTTGACAACATTTCAGGAGACAAGAGGTGCCATCAGGTCCATTCAGGTATTTTCAGCTATTTCCATTTTTCCTTTTTTTCTACGCGCCGTGATTGTTTTAGATCACCCAGAAGCCTGGACCTGCAGGCTAAAAATATTAACTTTTTCTTTTTTGTTACAGAAAAGAAGTGTAGACGATGCAAAGGTAAGGGAAGACTTTTGGGATACATTTTGATATTCATGACGATTAGAGATCCACTTTTTGTTGTTGTTTTGTTGTTGTTTTGCATTTCAAGTGCTAAAGGCATGCCTAGGAGTCTCATTTGTTACCAATGTATGTATTTTGTTGCCTACTCTGTTCAGATGGTGGAGGTGCTCAGTGTCACGGTACACTGTACGGTGGCTTCTCGGTTCGCTCACACAGTCATGACCTCCAGTGCTTTGAACAAAGCCAACTCCTCCCAGGAAATATTCTTCGAGGTGGACCTGCCCAAGACGGCCTTCATCACCAACTTCAGCATGTGAGTCTTCACCAGACCTCACCCTTCAAAACAGTGAAAGCTTTTCGCCTCCTAACAAAGAGCACATGAGATCTTCTTTAAACCAGCCAGTCAATAGACATTAAACCTGTTTCAACATTCAGTCGGTTGTTGGCAAACTGTTCAATTTATCAATATATAAAGCTTCTTATTGCACATTCTTTGGATCCAATGTGCAACACTTACAACACAACTCTTGCTGGATTCCTTTGTTTGGAAGAGGCTCAAGTAAAAGATACGATTCCATCGACACATTGTAACAGCAATAAAAGCTTTTTCTAAATCCTTTTTTCACATTTCAACTGCCCCTTCTGTTCACAGGGAGATTGAGGGTCAGATCTATGTTGGGGTTGTGAATGAAAAGGAGAAAGCCAAGAGACAGTATGAGAAGGCTGTTTCAAGTGGACGGACAGCTGGACTGGTCAAGTAGGTGGACATTGAACAGGCATTTACCTCGAATCATGTCACTTTGTGTTTAAAGAAACTATTCACATCTTTTCCTGTTTCATCTGGAAACTAAAGTGATTTAACTGTTTGATATCACTAATTTGGGCTAATTGGCATGATGTTACAGAGCTTCTGGAAGGAAAATGGAGAAGTTCTTTTTGTCTGTCAACATTGCAGCCAAGAGCAATGTGACCTTCATCCTGACCTATGAGGAGCTTCTTCAGAGGAAATTTGGCAAGTATGAGATCCTGACCCGAATAAACCCTAAACAGCTGGTCGAGAACTTTCAGGTGAATCCAAGTTCACAATCCCCTAAATTTCGTGGGCTCAGTAAATGTACATATTTACACAAAATGTGTGTGTGTGTGTGTGTGTGTGTGTGTGTGTGTGTGTGTGTGTGTGTGTGTGTGTGTGTGTGTGTGTGTGTGTGTGTGTGTGTGTGTGTGTGTGTGTGTGTGTGTGTGTGTGTGTGTGTGTGCAGATTGTGGCTGATATCTATGAGCCCCAGGGCATTGCCTTTGTGGATGCCCATGCAACCTTCCTCTCCAATGAACTTCTCCCCCTGGTGGAGAAAACGGTCACAGACAACAAGGTTCAGTTTGATATCTATCAGCAGGAAGTGAATTAAATGGCAGACTACATTTTGTGGTCATTTGAAGTTGAAGCCCATACATCCCTCTTTCAGGCACACATCTCCTTCTCGCCCACGCTGGATCAGCAGAGGAAGTGTCCAGAGTGTGATGGGTCTCTGATCAATGGGGATTTCATCATCAAGTATGACGTGAAACGAGCGTCAAGCCTAGGAGACATTCAGGTCTGCTGTCAACAAATATATGAAACACAATGCTGACCTTAGTGGAGCAACATAGACCAGTTTAA
Organism: Gadus chalcogrammus; assembly: GCF_026213295.1. Taxonomy (NCBI): domain Eukaryota; kingdom Metazoa; phylum Chordata; class Actinopteri; order Gadiformes; family Gadidae; genus Gadus; species Gadus chalcogrammus. Next base: position 17,468,296 of record NC_079424.1, read on the forward strand.
ACTGATCAATTCCACTTTTGTATTGCTACCTCCAGATCGTGAACGGATACTTTGTGCATTTCTTTGCTCCTCCGGATCTCCCCCACCTCCCAAAGAATGTGGTGTTTGTCATCGACAGGAGTGGGTCAATGTCAGGCACCAAGATGAAACAGGTAAAGATGTGTGTGCGTGTGTGTGTGTGTGTGTGTGTGTGTGTGTGTGTGTGTGTGTGTGTGTGTGTGTGTGTGTGTGTGTGTGTGTGTGTGTGTGTGTGTGTGTGTGTGTGTGTGTGTGTGTGTGTGGGGCATGGACAGTGATGTAGAAAAAATAACATTCATTTTATTGCATTCACATACTTACTACCAGCCTTCTTGTATTCTTGCCTCCAAAGACCCGCGTGGCAATGGAATCAATTCTCTCAGACGTCCATCCAGAGGACTACTTTGGTATCATCTTATTTGATGGCATAATTGATCTCTGGAAAGAATCCCTTACCAAAGCAACAGAGGAAAACGTGGATGAAGCCATTAAATTTGTCCGGCAAATATCTTCTAGGGGATGTAGGTTAGCTTCGACTTGGCTAGATATCAAACTTATCCTACCAAACAACTAACCCTACCAAAGATTAATGTGAATGTACTCATGTTTCAGCCACTAACATCAATGATTCCGTAATGAAGGCCATCCACATGCTGCAAGATGACAGAAGGAACAAGAAGCTCCCAGAGAGAAGTGTGGACATGATCATTTTACTAACCGATGGAATGCCAAATACGGGTGGGTGTACAGAGATATCAAAATGCATTTGTGATGATAGTTTTGTCGTGATATGTCGTATGTCTCATATGTGGTCTCTATTCATGTGCTTGCATCCTGTTCCATCACATTGGGTCATGATTTAGCTGTCTTCTTTAATGTCTTTGTGATTGTGTAGGTGAAAGCAACCTTCAAAGGATCCAGCAGAACGTGTGTGAAGCCATCGGTGGTAATATGACTCTGTTCTGCCTGGGCTTTGGGGAGTATGTGGATTACTCCTTCCTGGACGTGATGGCCAAACAGAACAATGGCGTGGCCCGCAGGATCTACGAAGCCTCCGACGCTACCCTTCAGCTGCAGGTGAGGTTACGCTAATCAGGGGCGTTGTTAGGATTTGAGGACATTCAGGGCTTCGCCCGGACCTCTGGAGGGGGGTCGGGGGGACTCTGGACGTTAATGCCTTTATTTTGTAGTCTTTGTAATTGTGTACTCTGGCACCGTATTCAAAGTACACTCAATGTGTGCGTCAAACACTTGTTTACTTTCCAGATAAATTTTGAATTGTGATTGAATAAATTTAAGTATATTTTTAGTAATATTGAGTTTAAGCAGAATAAATCAGAATATATCTCTAAACATGTATTGACTTTCTACTGTCATGGGTAGATGTGTTGGAGCATCTTGGACTAGGTGGAAATCACTCAGGAGCCGACGAGAAGCATGAAAAAATATGGGATCTTTTATTTTCCCAATTTAAAGGCCCATAAGGCAATACAAATGAAACAAAAAAATCATAATTTTCACTAAACAAACTGAATGGGCTTGAGAGTCACAAAAATATCAATTCGAACTTCAGCATACTGGACCTTTAAACAAGTCACTTTGAGAGCAATAATCAGACATACGTCCTTCCACCATCAGCTCTCCCGAACCACTGACGAGCGTCAGCCTATATAGGCCTCACCCTCCCCTACTAACTGGCGCATACCAATATGCACGTGAGACAGGGGTGTTACAAGTTCAATTACCTATACAGCTTTAAACAATACAATACAAACAATACAATTCTCCCCTCTATAAGCTAGAACATAAGCACGGTAAACCGTGTACTATTTCTAGATTATGGCGTAGCCAAAATATACAAAAACTGCAAAAAACATGACTACAAAAACTCGGGGACACTTCCGGTTTACCCGGAAGTTATGACGTCAATTTAAACGCCGTTGACGCGGCACACATTCCCTAATACAAAGTCTAGACGAGACGCTGGTAAGACGAACATTTACGCTGTGTTAACATGAAACTTTTAAACTAAATAAACAAACCTGGAATTTGACAACGACATACTAGTTTGAGTGGTTATTGCAACAGAACAGGTGACGTTAATGGTAAATGGTATTGAACAGAATAACAATAAAAAATATCCCAATTGAGATCCTGGGCTAATCATTAAACCATCAGGGCTTTAGCCTAGGAGGATGCCCCCGGCCTGACAACAGCTATGATGCCTAGAGGTGTCTTTGTTTAACTAATGAGGTAGCGTATTTCTGGGTCAATAACCTCTTTCTACTCTCAGTCCGGACAATCATTTCACACAGCCCGTTTCCACGTATGTGACCGTTGGATATGTGTATGAATGTGTTGCAGGGTTTCTACGATGAGGTGGCTAGCCCGCTGTTGTCGGCAGTGGACCTGCGTTACCCTGACAACGCGGTGGATTCCTTAACCCCTCATCACTTCAGTCAGTTGTTCAATGGCTCAGAGATCGTGGTGGCCGGGCGGCTGTCTGAAAACGACATGGACAACTTCCTGGTGGAAGTGTTTGCCAATGGGGTGGGTGAAGGACAGGTGATACAGTGGTATCTTAGGGCATACGAGTTGCTCAGTTCAGTTTGGTTTGAGCTCTTTTGGCTTTCTGCTCCACGTAGTTCGAGCAGGACTTCCAGGTGCAGGGCGAGGCTAGTGTCACCGACTGGGACGTGATCTACCCAGAGAAGGATTACATCTTTGGGGACTTCACTGAGCGCCTGTGGGCCTACCTCACCATCCAACAACTACTGGAGACCAGGTTTGAGCAGATGGAAGCCAGTTATGTTTGGAATGGATTTCCAAAACCTCATTGCTCTGGGTATACATTCTAAACCTAGGTGCAAGACTGTCCGAATTCTTTGTGTTGTTTCCATTAACTAGTAAGAGTGGGCCAGCAGAGAAGAAGAGCAACGCCACGGCCAAAGCCCTGGAGATGTCCCTGAAGTACAGCTTCGTCACGCCCCTCACCTCCATGGTGGTCACCAAGGCAGAGACCGAGGATGGTCCCAGCGGGCCCCTCATAGCAGACAAGCTGACTGAGGGTAGGACAGCTAGAGAGGCAGGAAGGAGGACTCAACTGAGTTGTACACCAACATACTGACGTTGTGTCGTTATTGAGGTCCTACATGTATCTCTGTTGAATTATTCCCGCTTATTTCCACAGAACAACGGCAGCAGACTGACAAACAGAGTATGATTTGTACCGGATTTGCATTTGAATTCCCCTATAGTAGCTCTGAGAGTGCAGGCCTTGGAGATCCATTGCTTCTCACTGGGTATTTGTTGTTGATCATGCGGTATAGGTGCAACATATCTGCACTCAGCCCCTCAAACTAGAAGCTACATGATAACTGCTGTTGCTCATCATCCTACATACTTTGGTACGTATTCTATATTCATAAAATATGGCCATTGATCATTGCATGTGGTCTTGGCTTGAAATGTAGTGGGACAGGTAATTCCCCAGAATGACTTTATTTGACCAAACCAAGTCCATATATGTATATCTTCCTTTGCGTATTATTGTTGCTTCCACCTTGTCATTATACTTTTTGTTCAGTGGATGGAGATCCTCATTTCATGATCGAACTGCCAGAGAAAGAGGACGCTCTGTGCTTCAACATCAATGACTCACCTGGAACCATCTTTAACCTGGTCAAAGACCCCTCCATAGGTGAGCCTGCTTCAGTCCACACGGCACACGTGTCGTTCATCAAATGCAGTTTCAACCTCTTGGCCATTTTAATGATTACTGAAAGAAATCTATTATCTTATCAGTATCCTCTAGGAAGTAGATCATTTAATCACATGTTGCTTCTTCAGGACTTTTGGTCAATGGTCAGACCATTGGGGATAAGATGGTTGCCCCTGATGGTAAAGTCAACACCTACTTTGGCCGCCTTGGTGTTGTCCATCACACCCTGGGGGTGAGGCTGGAGGTGACCACTGAGTACATCACTCTGTCCCAGGATGGACAAAAGGTCAAGCTGCTGTGGTCAGATCAAGCTTCCCTAAAAGGACCCAGGTAGAAACACCTAGAAACCGACGGATGTTTATGACAATGTAACGGCTTGACCTCCTCTCTTTGCTTTTTTACTTTGTCTTCCTACCAAGTCATTCTGATTCCACCATCCACTCCATCTCCACTTTCTCTCCTAACCCCAGTGTGGATCTGCTTTTGACCAAGGACCGGAGCGTCAAGGTGACTTTAAGAGATTCTGTAAAGTTTGTGATCCTGCTCCACAAAGTGTGGAAGATGCACCCCTACCACCAGGACTACCTGGGATTCTACACTCTGGACAGCCACCTTCTCTCTCCATCCGTCCATGGTCTGCTAGGTAATGGAACAACAGGGAATCATAGCAGGAAATAGTGTCCCAGACAGGTGGTGTTTATCGATAGTACTTTGCTAATGAAACAAAGAACATGTAGAACTAAAAATTATTGAAACTGTTTTAATTGTAAGTAAAGAATAGCAGAAGGTTTTCTGCTTATTGGTCTCTTATCTTTGTTCTATTTTATACAGTCAGATGGGTAAACTGATCTATTCAGCATCCATCTAGCTAGACACTTCCACCAGTGATGTCAGAGGGCAAGGCAGATTTGGAAACAGCTTTTAATGGATTAACACACTCACGCCTGGACATTTTAACTAAAGTCAGATAAAGTCTGACTTTAAGGGAATCAATACAAAATCTTTTCAATGCTGGTAAATTCTGCAGGTCAGTTCTACCATGGGATTGAGTTTGAAGTTGGAGATCTACGTCCAGGAGAGGTTCCTGAGAAACCAGACGCCACCATGTATGTCAAAGGACATCAGCTCAATGTGACCAGGTACACCTGCTACCTTCCATCTGTTTCACAGAACAGTGAACATCTAGATCGGAAATTTGGAGAAATATATTTGATCAAACTTTGGAAACACCTTTTGACCTCCGTCTCTTGGTCTCTAGAGGTTGGCAACGGGACTTCAGGAAGGATTTGAAGAAAGGAGAAAATGTGCCATGCTGGTTCATCCACAGTAATGGGACAGGGCTCATTGATGGCAGTGCTGAAGATTACATCGTGTCAGGCCTCTTTAACACTGTTTGACAAGTAAAAGACAAGGTCACCCATACTGTAGCAGCTACCAACCTGCAGCAATTTTAACCCCACACCATGGCTGTTTCCCAAAGTGAAGGCTGCAGCCTTGCTAGGACGCGTCCTTGCTAGTCGCGTCCTATGGAGATGAGACTAGAGTGCTAGCTCGAGTGCTTCCTAGCGTTTGTAACGTTCAGACTTTGGAACGACTTGGTAGTGTGGAAGCGCTTCCGCTTCCGCTTTTTAATACTGCGTGTCCGCTTGTAAACACATGTGCGCTTATGAATAAAACATGGCAGAAATCAAGCTGATAGATATTTATTTGACTTTTGTCTGTTATGAATGCGGTCATGTCTCCTTCGCATGGAGCCTCTTTGGGGAAGTCACAAAAGCTTTGTTGCGGTTGATAGAATCGTCTTTATTAAAAGGAATATCCATTCAATTTTTATAAAACTAAGTGAAATTGTCTGAGAACTTAATCCATGCATCACATTTACAGTACGTTTGATTACTATTATGCAGGGGGGGAAAGACAAAGAAAGAGATGATAAACATGTATTTATTTGGATATATTATTTAACTGATCTGATTCATTCATTCATATATGCCTACAATCTACCAGTGGTTTGAACACATAAGTATATCATATAAAATACAATTATATACGTTCATTCAAAATTACAAACATTGCAAATTATCGGTTGTGCATTAATTTTACAACATTGGATAGTGGCACTATCCCTTCCACCGGTAAACAAATGTTTGCGCGCCACCCGGCGCATAAAAGCCTCCGTTTGCTGGGCTGACCCTAAAAAAAAAGATTCAACACAAACATAAATAGGTATACATAAGTAATGTAATCTTGTGAGCGAGTAAATTGACATTGGTGACAGTGGTGTTTTACACCAGCTACGTCCATGCAAAATATAGCAACGTATCATTAAGATGCAAAAACGTTTGAAAAGTGGCACAGGTCTTTAGGCTTGATTATTTGCATTAACATGATGAATCTATAAAAAGCAATATGGCACAAAATATTTCTGAAAACTAATATAACTTCACTTCATTTGAACGTGTACTGCGCTGCCATTTTCAAGAACCCGCCCAGTGAACGCAGAGGATTGTGGGTCGTTTTGGCTCGTCTAGGATGCAGCGATGCATCCTTGAAAAATCTTTTTGAATTCTCAAAAACAAAGGACGCAAAAATGGCGCGGCTTTCGAGTGTCCTCAACATTGGAACAGTGCTTGTCGGCGTTCTATGACGTAGCGTCCTTAAAAGGGCGGCCGTTGAGCATGCTTCCTTGACATTGGGAAACAGCCCATGTCAGTGTCGTAATATTAATTTGTCAAAGAATGAGACCCTTGATGGGAATTCCAATGCTATCAAATTTAAAAAGATATTTTTTTAAATTATTAAAAAAAAAATAATAATTTCAACCCAAAAAAAAGGGCCTTGAGCTGAGTTGTTGTGTGTCAATGTGCATTGACACATTATTGCCGCCAATAATTTGGGTGTGGAATTGCATCTGTGATCGTTGAATTCTCCGGTAGTTCAGCTCGTCAATTGATTGACGGAACAGGGGCACCTCAGGGGCCAATCAGAGTCCAGCAGGGGCCAGGGTCCCTGTGGCCCCACCCCTAGAACCGCCACTGCCCCCGGCCGCCCCCTGGCGTTGCTAGGTTACCAGCTCACTTCTGCAAAAATATCTAGGGGACACACTGAAACAACAAATCAATTTGGTGACTGTTACAACACAGGGGAACTGGTGCTACATATTAACTAGTTTAACAAACTTATACGGCAGCCAAAGATTGGCTAGAATTCAGTCTGCAGAACACAGTGAAGTTAAGTTAAGTGTGATAACATGGCACCCAGATTATGGTTTTGTTTAAAGTATACTTGCTTGACTATAAGGTGCACATCTATTTACTTTACTGAGGTTTTCTTTCTTTTTTTAGAGTCAGGCGGTTAGCCCATATCTGGTTTGGAGCAAGTCACAGATGTGTATGTAGGCCTTTGACTTTCTCAACCCCTGGCCTCTCTGGCCAGTCCAGGGAGCCCTGCTGGACAAATATGAAAATACAAATTCCCCAGCATTAAGATATACGTTTTGAATCACCCAGAACTCAAGACTTGTAGGCCGGGATTGTTAATTTATAAAGCAAATTATTGTTTCTTTATTTTCCAGAAAATATGCAAGTAAGTAAGTAAGTATTTTAATGTAGAAATTTGCTTTGGGCAAACAGAGAGCATCGGCGACGCATACATAAAGATTTTACATACGTAAAAACGTAAAACATGTAACACATTGCATTACCCAAACACATGGCCTCACCCCCACCTTGAAACCCATTATAAAAAACGTAGTCTAGGAACTACCCAAGTATCCATAAGGATGATTGCACTGCCCACTAGTTATTGCCCCACCAGTTATTGCACTGTTCCATCCCGGAAAGCTCCCTCCAGCTTAGTTTATAAAGTAGCTTAATTCATAGCATAACTAGAGAGAACTTTAATCTATTTAACCTACAAAATGGGAGCCGGTATCTTTTGCCCAGAGGCAACAGTTCATACTCCAAGTTTAGGACATGGGTTGGGTCAGTGTCTATCTTAGACCCTTGCTTCCTAACCTTGTCCTCAAAAATCTCCTTTAAGTGGACATTTATTAGAATTAGCCATTTTATCCCGATCACCCTTGAAACATACAGGAATCTGGTGGTGCCACACCTAGTTTCCCAAATCGTCATTTGACATCCCTTCTGACCTCATACATTTATTTATGGTAACCGATATTTTTATATAGCACACGTGCGTCTCTGTTCAGATGGGGAGGTGCAAAGTGTCCCTGTACGATGGCATCTCTGTTTGGAGTGAAAAGTCTAAGCCTTGCTATTGAAATCCTGTCAGAAATTGCCCCTCTGGCCTAGCACAAGGGCTTATCACTCCTAAATTGATTAAAGTTTTCCGCCTTCAAACAAGCGCATTGACATTGGAAAAAAAATCTTAGATTGGGATGAGAGCAAATTGCCTATAGGGCATCAGCAGGGGTATTGCAAGGTTAATATGAGGAGAGCAACAGAAGCTGAATAAAAGGTGATAACCAAAAAACTGCCATTCAGTAACCAAGTCAGGGCCAGTTGTTTTATTTGTTACTCCACAATCATAAAAGTATGAGAGCAGTTAAATGTAATGGTAAAGAGCTGGTACATGTAACTCCAATGAATGTGCAAGAACACTTAATCTAAAATTGGGAAAGCATGAATACAACAAACAAAGACTAATAATAAATAAGAATATACACAACAAAACGGAAAATATAATTAGTGTGACCTTATATATAAGAAACAATATATTGTTGCATCAGTTGTATCAATAACTTTCTAGCCCTATATTTTGACTTGTTTCTAATCATATTTCAGCCAGACAAAGGCTGAAATAACAAACATATACCCCGATATCACATTGTTGAATGTACTGCACGGCAGCATGGTTAGTCAAAAGTCTTTACTTTTCTGAAATCTCTTTGAGATTTTAGTTTCCCCTCCTAATATAGGCTACCAAGCTAAATCATTCTAATTTATTTTAATGGCTCTGGAAGATATTACTGCGAATTACGCTATTGGTCTAAATATTCTACTGTTCAAAACAAAAAACAAACAAGGAAACATGGTAAAGCAAGAGATGGATGCAATGCATTTAAATCCAACCCAAAGATGCATCTTGCTGTACTTTTTGGGTCAGGGGGTTGGTCCACATTTTCTGGAGCAAGGCATAAAAGTGATGCTCCTATTCCCATTGTACTCTGCTATGCAAGCCTGCAGAGATTCGGAAAGCCAAGGCGGGCGGTGGGGGGGGGGGGGGAGGATTGCGCTGGTCTGGAGTGGAAGGGACAGAAGGAGTCCAAATAGGAGGAGAGCAAAGAGTCAAAGGCTTCTTCGGTGGACATTGTATTGTTCTCGAGATGGTAGTGAAGACCGGACAGTTGAGGTGAAAGTAGAGAGAGAAAGAAGGAGACATCAGTTTAGTACAGAGGAGGGAAAGGGAGGACTTCGCTTCCCTTGCCTCTCACCCCCAGGTCTGGCGCAAGTGATTATCACTCCAGTAGAGACGACTCAGCCTTAATTCTCAGCCATCAAACAAGTTCATTGACTTTTGGACTTAAAATCAAATATTGGGACTTCAGCAGGAGCTATCATAAGGGTAAATACTGCATATTATGAGGTACTGTTTGCAAAGCAACAGCCAATGAATAAAAGGCAATACAAAAGACGAAATAATAGTAAAAAAATATCTATATATTGAAATACTGTGAACTAGTATGTGAAACTACGTGTTTGTTTATTGTGTACATCTGTTGTAAATGTCTCTCTTACATTTATTTACCCCCAACCGTCTGTGACTCTCAAGTCCTATATTTTCAACTGTTTCCATCAGACAAAGGCTGGTTGTCTAAGCTAGATAACACATTTTACAAAACATGAAAATGTTAAATAAATGAAAATGATTAGTCAAAAGTCTTTACCTTTCTGAAATCTCTTCTAGATAATTTAGTTTCCCCTTTCCCGAGTACACGCTACAGAGTTAAAATATTCTTATTAATTCTACTGGCTTTGGAGGGCTGATAATAATTACACTACTGGTTATTAAAGATCTCATCGCATGAAAATTTCACTTCCTGAGGTTTTCTAACATTAATATGCCTTTGGGGTAAACTCGTCTGGGGAAAGCTCAATGTGCGACTGGCTCGTAGTGGCTGTAATTCTGCACCACGGCTGAATTTCGGGAACGTCTTGAAATACTGTGTTTGGGGCCCACTAATATCTATATTAAAGCATCCATAAAGTAGCATGCCATGGGACCTTTAAGCATAGGTAGGTAGGCTACGGATTAATACAAAAACAAACAAATAAACATGGTAAATAATGGGACCTTCATGCAATGCACTCAAATCCAACCCAAAGTTGCATGCTGCTCTACTTTTTGGGCCAGCGGGTTGGTCCACATTTTTTTGAGCAAGGCACAAAAGTGTGTTTGTTGCTCCTACTTGGCAGGGTCCTGTCTACACATTGGACTGAGTCAGTGTTAGGAGGACATTCAGTCATGTCTGAGGTGCGAGGTGGTGTTCTGCTGCTGCTGTTGGGCCTTCTGTACCTCGGGACACTTTGGCCGATCCAGGGAGCCCTGCTGGTCTCTCGCTACGATGCTACGACGAAGGTGAACTTACTCATATTGTCTTTTCATAATATTATATTATGTGTCCATTTGAAAATGACATCAATGTCCAAAGCTCTGTTTGCCCTGCTTCGTTGGTTCATGGTTTTTTACTGTAATTTACTCTTCTGCTACCTGTTTAGTTAAGTAATGTTTCTTTCGTTGTTCTGCTACCTGCATGTAGTTTAGTTGTAGTTATTCTGCCTCGTTTCATTCCTGATTTGTATGAGGACATGCTTCTCCAAAGGCCCTTCTGGGTCACCTTTCCCTTTTTGATATTTATTCTCTTGGTATGTTATGTCAACATAGCATAATATGTTTATCATTTGACAACATTTCAGGAGACAAGAGGTGCCATCAGGTCCATTCAGGTATTTTCAGCTATTTCCATTTTTCCTTTTTTTCTACGTGCCGTGATTGTTTTAGATCACCCAGAAGCCTGGACCTGCAGGCTAAAAATATTAACTTTTTCTTTTTTGTTACAGAAAAGAAGTGTAGACGATGCAAAGGTAAGGGAAGACTTTTGGGATACATTTTGATATTCATGACGATTAGAGATCCACTTTTTGTTGTTGTTTTGTTGTTGTTTTGCATTTCAAGTTCTAAAGGCATGCCTAGGAGTCTCATTTGTTACCAATGTATGTATTTTGTTGCCTACTCTGTTCAGATGGTGGAGGTGCTCAGTGTCACGGTACACTGTACGGTGGCTTCTCGGTTCGCTCACACAGTCATGACCTCCAGTGCTTTGAACAAAGCCAACTCCTCCCAGGAAATATTCTTCGAGGTGGACCTGCCCAAGACGGCCTTCATCACCAACTTCAGCATGTGAGTCTTCCACCAGACCTCACCCTTCAAAACAGTGAAAGCTTTTCGCCTCCTAACAAAGAGCACATGAGATCTTCTTTAAACCAGCCAGTCAATAGACATTAAACCTGTTTCAACATTCAGTCGGTTGTTGGCAAACTGTTCAATTCATCAATATACCTCACCATCTTCCAGTCCCGCCTCAAGACTCATCTCTTCTCCTCTGCCTACCCCTAGATCACTCACTATCCCTAGCCCCATCAACTTTTCTTTTCTTGTTTATCTATTTTTGTGCCCCTATGTAAAGCGCTTTGAGTACGTGAAAAGCGCTATATAAATTGAATCTATTATTATTATTATATAAAGCTTCTTATTGCACATTCTTTGGATCCAATGTGCAACACTTACAACACAACTCTTGCTGGATTCCTTTGTTTGGAAGAGGCTCAAGTAAAAGATACGATTCCATCGACACATTGTAACAGCAATAAAAGCTTTTTCTAAATCCTTTTTTCACGTTTCAACTGCCCCTTCTGTTCACAGGGAGATTGAGGGTCAGATCTATGTTGGGGTTGTGAATGAAAAGGAGAAAGCCAAGAAACAGTATGAGAAGGCTGTTTCAAGTGGACGGACAGCAGGACTGGTCAAGTAGGTGGAGATTGAACAGGCATTTACCTCGAATCATGTCACTTTGTGTTTAAAGAAACTATTCACATCTTTTCCTGTTTCATGTGGAAACTAAAGTGATTTAACTGTTTGATATCACTCATTTGGGCTAATTGGCATGATGTTACAGAGCTTCTGGAAGGAAAATGGAGAAGTTCTCTGTGTCTGTCAACATTGCAGCCAAGAGCAATGTGACCTTCATCCTGACCTATGAGGAGCTTCTTCAGAGGAAATTTGGCAAGTATGAGATCCTGACCCGAATAAACCCTAAACAGCTGGTCGAGAACTTTCAGGTGAATCCAAGTTCACAATCCCCTAAATTTCGTGGGCTCAGTAAATGTACATATTTACACAAAATATATTTGTGTGTGTGTGTGTGTGTGTGTGTGTGTGTGTGTGTGTGTGTGTGTGTGTGTGTGTGTGTGTGTGTTTGTGTGTGTGTGTGTGTGTGTGTGTGTGTGTGTGTGTGTGTGTGTGTGTGTGTGTGTGTGTGTGTGTGTGCAGATTGTGGCTGATATCTATGAGCCCCAGGGCATTGCCTTTGTGGATGCCCATGCAACCTTCCTCTCCAATGAACTTCTCCCCCTGGTGGAGAAAACGGTCACAGACAACAAGGTTCAGTTTGATATCTATCAGCAGGAAGTGAATTAAATGACAGACTACATTTTGTGGTCATTTGAAGTTGAAGCCCATACATCCCTCTTTCAGGCACACATCTCCTTCTCGCCCACGCTGGATCAGCAGAGGAAGTGTCCAGAGTGTGATGGGTCTCTGATCAATGGGGATTTCATCATCAAGTATGACGTGAAACGAGCGTCAAGCCTAGGAGACATTCAGGTCTGCTGTCAACAAATATATGAAACACAATGCTGACTTTAGTGGAGCAACATAGACCAGTTTAAACTGATCAATTCCACTTTTATATTGCTACCTCCAGATCGTGAACGGATACTTTGTGCATTTCTTTGCTCCTCCGGATCTCCCCCGTATCCGAAAAAATGTGGTGTTTGTCATTGACAGGAGTGGTTCAATGTCAGGCCCTAAGATGATCCAGGTACAGTGACTGTGTTTGTGTTTGTGTTTGTGTGTGTGTGTGTGTGGCATGGACAGTGATGTAGAAAAAATAACATACATTTTATTGCATTCACATACTAACTACCAGCCTTCTTGTATTCTTGCCTCCAAAGACCCGCGTGGCAATGGAATCAATTCTCTCAGACGTCCATCCAGAGGACTACTTTGGTATCATCTTATTTGATAGCTCAATTGATCTCTGGAAAAAATCCCTTACCAAAGCAACAGAGGAAAACGTGGATGAAGCCATTCAATTTGTCCGGCAAATATATCCTAGGGGAAGTAGGTTAGCTTCTACTTGGCTAGATATCAAACTTATCCTACCAAACAACTAACCCTACCAAAGATTAATGTGAATGTAATCATGTTTCAGCCACTAACATCAATGATTCCGTAATGAAGGCCATCCACATGCTGCAAGATGACAGAAGGAACAAGAAGCTCCCAGAGAGAAGTGTGGACATGATCATTTTACTAACCGATGGAATGCCAAATGCGGGTGGGTGTACAGAGATATCAAAATGCATTTGTGATGATAGTTTTGACGTGATATGTTGTATGTCTCATATGTGGTCTCTCTTCATGGATTTGCTTGCATCCTGTTCCATCACATTGGGTCATGATTTAGCTGTCTTCTTTAATGTCTTTGTGATTGCGTAGGTGAAAGCAACCTTCAAAGGATCCAGCAGAACGTGTGCGAAGCCATCGGTGGTAATATGACTCTGTTCTGCCTGGGCTTTGGGGATGATGTGGATTACTCCTTCCTGGACGTGATGGCCAAACAGAACAATGGCGTGGCCCGCAGGATCTACGAAGCCTCCGACGCTACCCTTCAGCTGCAGGTGAGGTTACGCTAATCAGGGGCGTTGTTAGGATTTGAGGACATTCAGGGCTTCGCCCGGACCTCTGGAGGGGGGTCGGGGGGACTCTGGACGTTAATGCCTTTATTTTGTAGTCTTTGTAATTGTGTACTCTGGCACCTTATTCAAAGTACACTCAATGTTTGCGTCAAACACTTGTTTACTTTCCAGATAAATTTTGAATTGTGATTGAATAAATTTAAGTATATTTTTAGTAATATTGAGTTTAAGCAGAATAAATCAGAATATATCTCTAAACATGTATTGACTTTCTACTGTCATGGGTAGATGTGTTGGAGCATCTTGGACTAGGTGGAAATCACTCAGGAGCCGACGAGAAGCATGAAAAAATATGGGATCTTTTATTTTCCCAATTTAAAGGCCCATAAGGCAATACAAATGAAACAAAAAGATAATAATTTTCACTAAACAAACTGAATGGGCTTGAGAGTCACAAAAATATAAATTCGAACTTCAGCATACTGGACCTTTAAACAAGTCACTTTGAGAGCAATAATCAGACATACGTCCTTCCACCATCAGCTCTCCCGAACCACTGACGAGCGTCAGCCTATATAGGCCTCTCCCTCCCCTACTAACTGGCGCATACCAATATGCACGTGAGACAGGGGTGTTACAAGTTCAATTACCTATACAGCTTTAAACAATACAATACAAACAATACAATTCTCCCCTCTATAAGCTAGAACATAAGCACGGTTATGTGCGGTTATGTGCTCAATCCCTGGCAAAGCCCCAGGGATTGATGAGATCCAGCCAGAAATGCTAAAGGCTCTGGGTGTTGAGGGGCTGTCATGGTTGACACGCCTATTCAACATCGCGTGGGAGTCGGGTACAGTGCCAAAGGAGTGGCAAACCGGGGTGGTGGTTCCCCTGTTCAAAAAGGGGGACCAGAGAGTGTGTGCCAATTACCGGGGTATCACACTTCTCAGCCTCCCTGGTAAAGTCTACTCCAAGGTGCTGGAAAGGAGGGTTCGGCCGATCGTCGAACCTCAGATTGAAGAGGAACAATGCGGTTTTCGCCCCGGACGTGGAACTACGGACCAGCTCTTCACTCTCGCAAGGATCCTGGAGGGGGCCTGGGAGTATGCCCATCCGGTCTACATGTGTTTTGTGGATCTGGAGAAGGCGTATGACCGGGTCCCCCGGGAGAAACTATGGGAGGTGCTGCGGGAGTATGGGGTAAGGGGGTCTATCCTCAGGGCCATCCGATCTTTGTACTCCCAAAGCGAGAGCTGTGTTCGTGTTCTCGGCAGCCAGTCAGTTTCGTTCTCAGTGGGTGCTGGTCTCCGCCAGGGCTGCGCCTTGTCACCAATCCTGTTTGTGATATACATGTACAGGATATCGAGGCGTAGTCGTCGTGGGGAGGGGTTGCAGTTCGGTGGTCTGAGGATCTCGTCACTGCTTTTTTTAGATGAAGTGGTCCTCATTGGATCATCGGCCTGTGACCTTCAGCACTCACTGGATCGGCTGGCGGCCGAGTGTGAAGCGGCTGGGATGAGGATCAGCACCGCTAAATCTGAGGCCATGACTCTTAGCAGGAAACCGGTGGATTGCTTACTCCGGGTACGAAATGAGTCCTTAGCCCAAGTGAAAGAGTTGAAGTACCTCGGGGTCTTGTTCGCGAGTGAGGGTACTATGGAGCGTGAGATTAGCCGGAGAATCGGAGCAGCGGGGGCGGTATTGCGTTCGCTTTACCGCACCGTTGTAACGAAAAGAGAGCTGAGCCGCAAGGCAAAGCTCTCGATCTACCGGTCGATCTTCGTTCCTATCCTCACCTATGGTCATGAGGGCTGGGTGATGACCGAAAGGACGAGATCAAGGGTACAAGCGGCCGAGATGAGTTTTCTCAGAAGGGTGGCTGGCGTCTCCCTTAGGGATAGGGTGAGAAGCTCAGCCATCCGTGAGGAACTCGGATTAGAGCCGCTGCTCCTTTACTTAGAAAGGAGTCAGCTGAGGTGGTTCGGGCATCTGGTAAGGATGCCCACTGGGCGCCTTCCTTGGGAGGTGTTTCAGGCACGTCCAGTGGGGAGGAGACCTCGGGGAAGACCCAGGACTAGGTGGAGAGATTATATCTCAACACTGGCCTGGGAACGCCTCGGGATCCCCCCGTCAGAGCTGGTCAATGTGGCCCGGGAAAGGGAAGTCTGGGGCCCCCTGCTTGAGCTGCTCCCCCCGCGACCCGACCCCGGATAAGCGGATGAGGATGAGGATGAGGATAAGTACGGTAAACCGTGTACTATTGCTAGATTATGGCGTAGCCAAAATATACAAAGACTGCAAAAAACATGACTACAAAAACTCGGGGACACTTCCGGTTTACCCGGAAGTTATGACGTCAATTTAAACCCCGTTGACGCGGCACACATTCCCTAATACAAAGTCTAGACGAGACGCTGGTAAGACGAACATTTACGCTGTGTTAACATGAAACTTTTAAACAAAATAAACAAACCTGGAATTTGACAACAACATACTTGTTTGAGTGGTTATTGCAACAGAACAGGTGACGTAAATGGTATTAAACAGAATAACAATAAAAAATATCCCAATTGAGATCCTGGGCTAATCATAAAACCATCAGGGCTTTAACCTAGGAGGATGCCCCCGGCCTGACAACAGCTATGATGCCGAGAGGTGTCTTTGTTTAACTAATGAGGTAGCGTATTTCTGGGTCAATAACCTCTTTCTACTCTCAGTCCGGACAATCATTTCACACTGCCCGTTTCCACGTATGTGACCGCTGGATATGTGTATGAATGTGTTGCAGGGTTTCTACGATGAGGTGGCTAGCCCGCTGTTGTCGGCAGTGGACCTGCGTTACCCTGACAACGCGGTGGATTCCTTAACCCCTCATCACTTCAGTCAGTTGTTCAATGGCTCAGAGATCGTGGTGGCCGGGCGGCTGTCTGAAAACGACATGGACAACTTCCTGGTGGAAGTGTTTGCCAATGGGGTGGGTGAAGGACAGGTGATACAGTGGTATCTTAGGGCATAAGAGTTGCTCAGTTCAGTTTGGTTTGAGCTCTTTTGGCTTTCTGCTCCACGTAGTTCGAGCAGGACTTCCAGGTGCAGGGCGAGGCTAGTGTCACCGACTGGGACGTGATCTACCCAGAGAAGGATTACATCTTTGGGGACTTCACTGAGCGCCTGTGGGCCTACCTCACCATCCAACAACTACTGGAGACCAGGTTTGAGCAGATGGAAGCCAGTTATGGTTGGAATGGATTTCCAAAACCTCATTGCTCTGGGTATACATTCTAAACCTGGGTGCAAGACTGTCTGAATTCTTTGTGTTGTTTCCATTAACTAGTAAGAGTGGGCCAGCAGAGGAGAAGAGCAACGCCACGGCCAAAGCCCTGGAGATGTCCCTGAAGTACAGCTTCGTCACGCCCCTCACCTCCATGGTGGTCACCAAGCCAGAGACCGAGGATGGTCCCAGCGGGCCCCTCATAGCAGACAAGCTGACTGAGGGTAGGACAGCTGGAGAGGCAGGAAGGAGGACTCAACTGAGTTGTGCACCAACATACTGACGTTGTGTCGTTATTGAGGTCCTACATGTATCTCTGTTGAATTATTCCCGCTTATTTCCACAGAACAACGGCAGCAGGCTGACAAACAGGGTATGATTTGTACCGGGTTTGTATTTGAATTGCCCTATAGTAGCTCTGAGAGTGCAGGCCTTGGAGATCCATTTCTTCTCACTGTGTATTTGTTGTTGGTCATGCGGTACAGGTGCAGTAAATTATCGGCAATCAGCCCCTCAATCAGGCTTCATGAGAACCAGTGTTGCTCATCATCCTACATACTTTGGTACGTATTCTATATTCATAAAATATGGCCATTGATCATTGCATGTGGTTTTAGCTTGAAATGTAGTGGGACAGGTAATTCTCCAGAATGACTTTATTTGACCAAACCAAGTCCATATATGTATATCTTCCTTTGCGTATTATTGTTGCTTCCACCTTGTCATTATACTTTTTGTTCAGTGGATGGAGATCCTCATTTCATGATCGAACTGCCAGAGAGAGAGGACGCTCTGTGCTTCAACATCAATGACTCACCTGGAACCATCTTTAACCTGGTCAAAGACCCCTCCATAGGTGAGCCTGCTTCAGTCCACACGGCACACGTGTCGTTCATCAAATGCAGTTTCAACCTCTTGGCCATTTTAATGATTACTGAAAGAAATCTATTATTTTATCAGTATCCTCTAGGAAGTAGATCATTTAATCACATGTTGCTTCTTCAGGACTTTTGGTCAATGGTCAGACCATTGGGGATAAGATGGTTGCCCCTGATGGTAAAGTCAACACCTACTTTGGCCGCCTTGGTGTTGTCCATCACACCCTGGGGGTGAGGCTGGAGGTGACCACTGAGTACATCACTCTGTCCCAGGATGGACAAAAGGTCAAGCTGCTGTGGTCAGATCAAGCTTCCCTAAAAGGACCCAGGTAGAAACACCTAGAAACCGACGGATGTTTATGACAATGTAACGGCTTGACCTCCTCTCTTTGCTTTTTTACTTTGTCTTCCTACCAAGTCATTCTGATTCCACCATCCACTCCATCTCCACTTTCTCTCCTAACCCCAGTGTGGATCTGCTTTTGACCAAGGACCGGAGCGTCAAGGTGACCTTAAGAGATTCTGTAAAGTTTGTGATCCTGCTCCACAAAGTGTGGAAGATGCACCCCTACCACCAGGACTACCTGGGATTCTACACTCTGGACAGCCACCTTCTCTCTCCATCCGTCCATGGTCTGCTAGGTAATGGAACAACAGGGAATCATAGCAGGAAATAGTGTCCCAGACAGGTGGTGTTTATCGATAGTACTTTGCTAATGAAACAAAGAACATGTAGAACTAAAAATGATTGAAACTGTTTTAATTGTAAGTAAAGAATAGCAGAAAGTTTTCTGCTTATTGGTCTCTTATCTTTGTTCTATTTTATACAGTCAGATGGGTAAACTGATCTATTCAGCATCCATCTAGCTAGACACTTCCACCAGTGATGTCAGAGGGCAAGGCAGATTTGGAAACAGCTTTTAATGGATTAACACACTCACACCTGGACATTTTAACTAAAGTCAGATAAAGTCTGACTTTAAGGGAATCAATACAAAATCTTTTCAATGCTGGTAAATTCTGCAGGTCAGTTCTACCATGGGATTGAGTTTGAAGTTGGAGATCTACGTCCAGGAGAGGTTCCTGAGAAACCAGACGCCACCATGTATGTCAAAGGACATCAGCTCAATGTGACCAGGTACACCTGCTACCTTACATCTGTTTCACAGAACAGTGAACATCTAGATCGGAAATTTGGAGAAATATATTTGATCAAACTTTGGAAACACCTTTTGACCTCTGTCTCTTGGTCTCTAGAGGTTGGCAACGGGACTTCAGGAAGGATTTGAAGAAAGGAGAAAATGTGCCATGCTGGTTCATCCACAGTAATGGGACAGGGCTCATTGATGGCAGTGCTGAAGATTACATCGTGTCAAGCCTCTTTAACACTGTTTGACAAGTAAAAGACAAGGTCACCCATACTGGAGCAGCTACCAACCTGCAGCGATTTTAACCCCACACCATGTCAGTGTCGTAATATTAATTTGTCAAAGAATGAGACCCTTGATGGGAATTCCAATGCTATCAAATTTAAAAAGATAATCTTTTCAATTATTAAAAAATAATAATAATTGCAACCCAAAAAAAAACGGCCTTGAGCTGAGTTGTTGTGTGTCAATGTGCATTGACACATTATTGCCGCCAATAATTTGGGTGTGGAATTGCATCTGTGATCGTTGAATTCTCCGGTAGTTCAGCTCGTCAATTGATTGACGTAACAGGGGCACCTCAGGGGCCAATCAGAGTCCAGCAGGGGCCAGGGTCCCTGTGGCCCCACCCCTAGAACCGCCACTGCCCCCGGCCGCCCCCTGGCGTTGCTAGGTTACCAGCTCACTTCTGCAAAAATATCTAGGGGACACACTGAAACAACAAATCAATTTGGTGACTGTTACAACACAGGGGAACTGGTGCTACATATTAACTAGTTTAACAAACTTATACGGCAGCCAAAGATTGGTTAGAATTCAGTCTGCAGAACACAGTGAAGTTAAGTTAAGTGTGATAACATGGCACCCAGATTATCGTTTTGTTTAAAGTATACTTGCTTGACTATAAGGTGCACATCTATTTACTTTACTGAGGTTTTCTTTCTTTTTTTAGAGTCAGGGGGTTAGCCCATCTGGTTTGGAGCAAGCCACAGATGCGTGTTTGTAGGCCTTTGACTTTCTCAACCCATGGCCTCTCTGGCCAGTCCAGGGAGCCCTGCTGGACAAATATGAAAATACAAATTCCCCAGCATTAAGATATACGTTTTGAATCACCCAGAACTCAAGACTTGTAGGCTGGGATTGTTAATTTATAAAGCAAATTATTGTTTTCTTTATTTTCCAGAAAATATGCAAGTAAGTAAGTATTTTATTGTCTCTCTGACAAGAGAAATTTGCTTTGGGCAAACAGAGAGCATTGGCGACGCATACATAAAGATTTTACATACGTAAAAACGTGAAACATGTAACACATTGCATTACCCAAACACATGGCCTCACCCCCACCTTGAAACCCATTATAAAAAACGTAGTCGAGGAACTACCCAAGTATCCCAAGGATGATTGCACTGCCCACTAGTTATTGCACTATTGCCCCACCAGTTATTGCACTGTTCCATCCCGGAAAGCTCCCTCCAGCTTAGTTTATAAAGTAGCTTAATTCATAGCGTAACTAGAGAGAACTTTAATCTATTTAACCCACAAAATGGGAGCCGGTATCTTTTGCCCAGAGGCAACAGTTCATACTCCAAGTTTAGGACATGGGTTGGGTCAGTGTCTATCTTAGAACCTTGCTTCCTAACCTTGTTCTCAAAAATCTCCTTTAAGTGGACATTTATTAGAATTAGCCATTTTATCCCGATCACCCTTGAAACAGACAGGAATCTGGTGGTGCCACACCTAGTTTCCCAACTCGTCATTTGACATCACTTCTGACCTCATACATTTATTTATGGTAACCGATATTTTTATATAGCACACGTGCGTACTCTGTTCAGATGGGGAGGTGCAAAGTGTCCCTGTACGATGGCATCTCTGTTTGGAGTGAAAAGTCTTAGCCTTGCTATTGAAATCCTGTCAGAAATTGCCCCTCTGGTCTAGCACAAGGGAATATCACTCCTAAATTGATTAAAGTTTTCCACCTTAAAAAAAGCTCATTGACATTGGAAAAATAATCTTAGATTGGGATGAGAGCATATTGCCCATAGGGCATCAGCAGGGGTATTGCAAGGTTAATATGAGGAGAGCAACAGAAGCTGAATAAAAGGTGATAACCAAAAAACTGCCATTCAGTAACCAAGTCAGGGCCAGTTGTTTTATTTGTTACTCCACAATCATAAAAGTATGAGAGCAGTTAAATGTAATGGTAAAGAGCTGGTATATGTAACTCCAATGAATGTGCAAGAACACTCAATCTAAAATTGGCAAAGCATGAATACAACAAACAAAGACTAATAATAAATAAGAATATACACAACAAAACAGAAAATATAATTAGTGTGACCTTATATATAAGAAACAATATATTGTTGCTTGTGCACATCAGTTGTATCAATAACTTTCTAGCCCTATATTTTGACCTGTTTCTAATCATATTTCAGCCAGACAAAGGCTGAAATAACAAACATATACCCCAATATCACATTGTTGAATGTACTGCAAGGCAGCATGGTTAGTCAAAAGTCTTTACTTTTCTGAAATCTCCTTGACATTTTAGTTTCCCCTCCTAATATAGGCTACCAAGCTAAATCATTCTAATTTATTTTAATGGCTCTGGAAGATATTACTGCGAATTACGCTATTGGTCCAAATATTCTACTGTTCAAAACAAAAAACAAACAAGGAAACATGGTAAAGCAAGAGATGGATGCAATGCATTTAAATCCAACCCAAATATGCATGTTGCTGTACTTTTTGGGTCACATTGGTCCACATTTTCTGGAGCAAGGCATAAAAGTGATGCTCCTATTCCCATTGTACTCTGCTATGCAAGCCTGCAGAGATTCGGAAAGCCAAGGCGGGCGGTGGGGGGGGGGGGGGGGGGGATTGCGCTGGTCTGGAGTGGAAGGGACAGAAGGAGTCCAAATAGGAGGAGAGCAAAGAGTCAAAGGCTTCTTCGGTGGACATTGTATTGTTCTCGAGATGGTAGTGAAGACCGGACAGTTGAGGTGAAAGTAGAGAGAGAGAGAGAAGGAGACATCAGTTTAGTACAGAGGAGGGAAAGGGAGGACTTCCCTTCCCTTGCCTCTCACCCCCAGGTCTGGCGCAAGTGCTTATCACTCCAGTAGAGACGACTCAGCCTTAATTCTCAGCCATCAAACAAGTTCATTGACTTTTGGACTTAAAATCAAATATTGGGACTTCAGCAGGAGCTATCATAAGGGTAGACACTGCCTATTATGAGGTACTGTTTGCAAAGCAACAGCCAATGAATAAAAGGCAATACAAAAGACGAAAGGACTAATAAAAAAAATAATAGTAAAAAAATATCTATATATTGAAATACTGTGAACTAGTATGTGAAACTACGTGTTTGTTTATTGTGTACATCTGTTGTAAATGTCTCTTTTTACATTTATTTACCCCCAACCGTCTGTGACTCTCAAGTCCTATATTTTCAACTGTTTCCATCAGACAAAGGCTGGTTGTCTAAGCTAGATAACACATTTTACAAAACATGAAAATGTTAAATAAATGAAAATGATTAGTCAAAAGTCTTTACCTTTCTGAAATCTCTTCTAGATCATTTAGTTTCCCCTTTCCTGAATCCACACTACAGAGTTAAAATATTCTTATTAATTCTACTGGCTTTGGAGGGCTGATAATAATTACACTACTGGTTATTAAAGATCTCATCGCATGAAAATTTCACTTTCTGAGGTTTTCTAACATTAATATGCATTTGGGGTAAATTCGTCTGGGGAAAGCTCAATGTGCGACTGGCTCGTAGTGGCTGTAATTCTGCACCACGGCTGAATTTCGGGAACGTCTTGAAATACTGTGTTTGGGGCCCACTAATATCTATATTAAAGCATCCATAAAGTAGCATGCCATGGGACCTTTAAGCATAGGTAGGTAGGCTACGGATTAATACAAAAACAAACAAATAAACATGGTAAAGAATGGGACCTTTATGCAATGCACTCAAATCCAACCCAAAGTTGCATGCTGCTCTACTTTTTGGGCCAGGGGGTTGGTCCACATTTTTTTGAGCAAGGCACAAAAGTGTGTTTGTTGCTCCTACTAGGCAGGGTCCTGTCTACACATTGGACTGAGTCAGTGTTAGGAGGACATTCAGTCATGCCTGAGGTGCAGGGTGGTGTTCTGCTGCTGCTGTTGGGCCTTCTGTACCTCGGGACACTTTGGCCGGTCCAGGGAGCCCTGCTGGTCTCTCGCTACGATGCTACGACGAAGGTGAACTTACTCATATTGTCTTTTCATATTATTATATTATGTGTCCATTTGAAAATGACATCAATGTCCAAAGCTCCGTTTGCCCTGCTTCGTTGGTTCATTGGTTTTTACTGTAATTTACTCTTCTGCTACCTGTTTAGTTAAGTAATGTTTCTTTCGTTGTTCTGCTACCTGCATGTAGTTTAGTTGTAGTTATTCTGCCTCGTTTCATTCCTGATTTGTATGAGGACATGCTTCTCCAAAGGCCATTCTGGGTCACCTTTCCCTTTTTGATATTTATTCTCTTGGTATGTTATGTCAACATAGCATAATATGTTTATCATTTGACAACATTTCAGGAGACAAGAGGTGCCATCAGGTCCATTCAGGTATTTTCAGCTATTTCCATTTTTCCTTTTTTTCTACGCGCCGTGATTGTTTTAGATCACCCAGAAGCCTGGACCTGCAGGCTAAAAATATTAACTTTTTCTTTTTTGTTACAGAAAAGAAGTGTAGACGATGCAAAGGTAAGGGAAGACTTTTGGGATACATTTTGATATTTATGACGATTAGAGATCCACTTTTTGTTGTTGTTTTGTTGTTGTTTTGCATTTCAAGTGCTAAAGGCATGCCTAGGAGTCTCATTTGTTACCAATGTATGTATTTTGTTGCCTACTCTGTTCAGATGGTGGAGGTGCTCAGTGTCACGGTACACTGTACGGTGGCTTCTCGGTTCGCTCACACAGTCATGACCTCCAGTGCTTTGAACAAAGCCAACTCCTCCCAGGAAATATTCTTCGAGGTGGACCTGCCCAAGACGGCCTTCATCACCAACTTCAGCATGTGAGTCTTCCACCAGACCTCACCCTTTAAAACAGTGAAAGCTTTTCGCCTCCTAACAAAAAGCACATGAGATCTTCTTTAAACCAGCCAGTCAATAGACATTAAACCTGTTTCAACATTCAGTCGGTTGTTGGCAAACTGTTCAATTCATCAATATACCTCACCATCTTCCAGTCCCGCCTCAAGACTCATCTCTTCTCCTCTGCCTACCCCTAGATCACTCACTATCCCTAGCCCCATCAACTTTTCTTTTCTTGTTTATCTATTTTTGTGCCCCTATGTAAAGCGCTTTGAGTACGTGAAAAGCGCTATATAAATTGAATCTATTATTATTATTATATAAAGCTTCTTATTGCACATTCTTTGGATCCAATGTGCAACACTTACAACACAACTCTTGCTGGATTCCTTTGTTTGGAAGAGGCTCAAGTAAAAGATACGATTCCATCGACACATTGTAACAGCAATAAAAGCTTTTTCTAAATCCTTTTTTCACGTTTCAACTGCCCCTTCTGTTCACAGGGAGATTGAGGGTCAGATCTATGTTGGGGTTGTGAATGAAAAGGAGAAAGCCAAGAAACAGTATGAGAAGGCTGTTTCAAGTGGACGGACAGCAGGACTGGTCAAGTAGGTGGAGATTGAACAGGCATTTACCTCGAATCATGTCACTTTGTGTTTAAAGAAACTATTCACATCTTTTCCTGTTTCATGTGGAAACTAAAGTGATTTAACTGTTTGATATCACTCATTTGGGCTAATTGGCATGATGTTACAGAGCTTCTGGAAGGAAAATGGAGAAGTTCTCTGTGTCTGTCAACATTGCAGCCAAGAGCAATGTGACCTTCATCCTGACCTATGAGGAGCTTCTTCAGAGGAAATTTGGCAAGTATGAGATCCTGACCCGAATAAACCCTAAACAGCTGGTCGAGAACTTTCAGGTGAATCCAAGTTCACAATCCCCTAAATTTCGTGGGCTCAGTAAATGTACATATTTACACCAAATATATTTGTTTGTGTGTGTGTGTGTGTGTGTGTGTGTGTGTGTGTGTGTGTGTGTGTGTGTGTGTGTGTGTGTGTGTGTGTGTGTGTGTGTGTGCAGATTGTGGCTGATATCTATGAGCCCCAGGGCATTGCCTTTGTGGATGCCCATGCAACCTTCCTCTCCAATGAACTTCTCCCCCTGGTGGAGAAAACGGTCACAGACAACAAGGTTCAGTTTGATATCTATCAGCAGGAAGTGAATTAAATGGCAGACTACATTTTGTGGTCATTTGAAGTTGAAGCCCATACATCCCTCTTTCAGGCACACATCTCCTTCTCGCCCACGCTGGATCAGCAGAGGAAGTGTCCAGAGTGTGATGGGTCTCTGATCAATGGGGATTTCATCATCAAGTATGACGTGAAACGAGCGTCAAGCCTAGGAGACATTCAGGTCTGCTGTCAACAAATATATGAAACACAATGCTGACTTTAGTGGAGCAACATAGACCAGTTTAAACTGATCAATTCCACTTTTGTATTGCTACCTCCAGATCGTGAACGGATACTTTGTGCATTTCTTTGCTCCTCCGGATCTTCCTCGCATCCCAAAGAATGTGGTGTTTGTCATCGACAGGAGTGGGTCAATGTTCGACACCAAGATGAAACAGGTACAGTGTTTGTGTGTGTGTGTGTGTGTGTGTGTGTGTGTGTGTGTGTGTGTGTGTGTGTGTGTGTGTGTGTGTGTGTGTGTGTGTGTGTGTGTGTGGGGCATGGACAGTGATGTAGAAAAAATAACATACATTTTATTGCATTCACATACTAACTACCAGCCTTCTTGTATTCTTGCCTCCAAAGACCCGCGTGGCAATGGAATCAATTCTCTCAGACGTCCATCCAGAGGACTACTTTGGTATCATCTTATTTGATGGCTCAATTGATCTCTGGAAAGAATCCCTTACCAAAGCAACAGAGGAAAACGTGGATGAAGCCATTCAATTTGTCCGGCAAATATCTTCTAGGGGAAGTAGGTTAGCTTCTACTTGGCTAGATATCAAACTTATCCTACCAAACAACTAACGCTACCAAAGATTAATGTGAATGTACTCATGTTTCAGGCACTAACATCAATGATTCCGTAATGAAGGCCATCCACATGCTGCAAGATGACAGAAGGAACAAGAAGCTCCCAGAGAGAAGTGTGGACATGATCATTTTACTAACCGATGGAATGCCAAATGCGGGTGGGTGTACAGAGATATCAAAATACATTTGTGATGATAGTTTTGACGTGATATGTCATATGTCTCATATGTGGTCTCTCTTCATGGATATGCTTGCATCCTGTTCCATCATATTGGGTCATGATTTAGCTGTCTTCATTAATGTCTTTGTGATTGTGTAGGTGAAAGCAACCTTCACAGGATCCAGCAGAACGTGTGTGAAGCCATCGGTGGTAATATGACTCTGTTCTGCCTGGGCTTTGGGGATGATGTGGATTACTCCTTCCTGGATGTGATGGCCAAACAGAACAATGGCGTGGCCCGCAGGATCTACGAAGCCTCCGACGCTACCCTTCAGCTGCAGGTGAGGTTACGCTAATCAGGGGCGTTGTTAGGATTTGAGGACATTCAGGGCTTCGCCCGGACCTCTGGAGGGGGGTCGGGGGGACTCTGGACGTTAATGCCTTTATTTTGTAGTCTTTGTAATTGTGTACTCTGGCACTTTATTCAAAGTACACTCAATGTGTGCGTCAAACACTTGTTTACTTTCCAGATAAATTTTGAATTGTGATTGAATAAATTTAAGTATATTTTTTAGTAATATTGAGTTTAAGCAGAATAAATCAGAATATATCATGTATTGACATTCTACTGTCATGGGTAGATGTGTGGGAGCGTCTTGGACTAGGTGGAAATCACTCAGGAGCCGACGAGAAGCATGAAAAAATATGGTATCTTTTATTTTCCCAATTTAAAGGCCCTTAAGGCAATACAAATAAACTAAACAAACTGAATGGGCTTGAGAGTCACAAAAATATCAATTCGAACTTCAGCATACTGGACCTATAAACAAGTCACTTTGAGAGCAATAATCAGACATACGTCCTTCCATCATCAGCTCTCCCGAACCACTGACGAGCGTCAGCCTATATAGGCCTCTCCCTCTCCTACTAACTGGCGCATACCAATATGCACGTGAGACAGGGGTGTTACAAGTTCAATTACCTATACAGCTTTAAGCAGCTACAATTCTCCCCTCTATAAGCTAGAACATAAGCACGGTAAACCGTGTACTATTGCTAGATTATGGCGTAGCCAACATATACAAAAACTGCAAAAAACATGACTACAAAAACTCGGGGACACTTCCGGTTTACCCGGAAGTTATGACGTCAATTTAAAGTAGACGCGGCACACATTCCCTAATACAAAGTCTAGACGAGACGCTGGCAAGACGAACATTTATGCTGTGTTAACATGAAACTTTTAAACTAAATAAACAAACCTGGAATTTGACAACGACTTACTTGTTTGAGTGGTTATTGCAACAGAACAGGTGACGTTAATGGTAAATGGTATTAAACAGAATAACAATAAAAAATATCCCAATTGAGATCCTGGGCTAATCAAAAAACCATCAGGGCTTTAGCCTAGGAGGATGCCCCTGGCCTAACAACAGCTATGATGCCTAGAGGTGTCTTTGTTTAACCAATGAGGTAGCGTATTTCTGGGTCAATAACCTCTTTCTACTCTCTCAGTCCGGACAATCATTTCACACAGCCCGTTTCCACGAATGTGACCGCTGGATATGTGTATGAATGTGTTGCAGGGTTTCTACGATGAGGTGGCTAGCCCGCTGTTGTCAGCAGTGGACCTGCGTTACCCTGACAACGCGGTGGATTCCTTAACCCCTCATCACTTCAGTCAGTTGTTCAATGGCTCAGAGATCGTGGTGGCCGGGCGGCTGTCTGAAAACGACATGGACAACTTCCTGGTGGAAGTGTTTGCCAATGGGGTGGGTGAAGGACAGGTGATACAGTATCTTGGGGCATAAGAGGGGCACAGTTCAGTTTGGTTTGAGCTCTTTTGGCTTTCTGCTCCACGTAGTTCGAGCAGGACTTCCAGGTGCAGGGCGAGGCTAGTGTCACCGACTGGGACGTGATCTATCCAGAGAAAGATTACATCTTTGGGGACTTCACTGAGCGCCTGTGGGCCTACCTCACCATCCAACAACTATTGGAGACCAGGTTTGAGCAGATGGAAGCCGGTTATGGTTGGAATGGATTTCCAAAACCTCATTGCTCTGGGTATACATTCTAAACCTAGGTTGCATGTGGACTGTGAATTCTTTGTGTTGTTTCCATTAACTAGTAAGAGTGGGCCAGCAGAGAAGAAGAGCAACGCCACGGCCAAAGCCCTGGAGATGTCCCTGAAGTACAGCTTCGTCACGCCCCTCACCTCCATGGTGGTCACCAAGCCAGAGACCGAGGATGGTCCCAGCGGGCCCCTCATAGCAGACAAGCTGACTGAGGGTAGGACAGCTGGAGAGGCAGGAAGGAGGACTCAACTGAGTTGTACACCAACATACTGACGTTGTGTCGTTATTGAGGTCCTACATGTATCTCTGTTGAATTATTCCCGCTTATTTCCACAGAACAACGGCAGCAGGCTGACAAACAGGGTATGATTTGTACCGGGTTTGTATTTGAATTCCCCTATAGTAGCTCTGAGAGTGCAGGCCTTGGAGATCCATTGCTTCTCACTGTGTATTTGTTGTTGATCATTAGGTATAGGTGCAAGTTATCAGCACTCAGCCCCTCGATCTGGAGGCTACAGTACTGCTGTTGCTCATCATCCTACATACTTTGGTACGTATTCTATATTCATAAAATATGGCCATTGATCATTGCTTGTGGTCTTGGCTTGAAATGTAGTGGGACAGGTAATTCTCCAGAATGACTTTATTTGACCAAACCAAGTCCATATATGTATATCTTCCTTTGCGTATTATTGTTGCTTCCACCTTGTCATTATACTTTTTGTTCAGTGGATGGAGATCCTCATTTCATGATCGAACTGCCAGAGAGAGAGGACGCTCTGTGCTTCAACATCAATGACTCACCTGGAACCATCTTTAACCTGGTCAAAGACCCCTCCATAGGTGAGCCTGCTTCAGTCCACACGGCACACGTGTCGTTCATAAAATGGGATTTCAACCTCTTGGCCATTTTAATGATTACTGAAAGAAATCTATTATCTTATCAGTATCCTCTAGGAAGTAGATCATTTAATCACATGTTGCTTCTTCAGGACTTTTGGTCAATGGTCAGACCATTGGGGATAAGATGGTTGCCCCTGATGGTAAAGTCAACACCTACTTTGGCCGCCTTGGTGTTGTCCATCACACCCTGGGGGTGAGGCTGGAGGTGACCACTGAGTACATCACTCTGTCCCAGGATGGACAAAAGGTCAAGCTGCTGTGGTCAGATCAAGCTTCCCTAAAAGGACCCAGGTAGAAACACCTAGAAACCGACGGATGTTTATGACAATGTAACGGCTTGACCTCCTCTCTTTGCTTTTTTACTTTGTCTTCCTACCAAGTCATTCTGATTCCACCATCCACTCCATCTCCACTTTCTCTCCTAACCCCAGTGTGGATCTGCTTTTGACCAAGGACCGGAGCGTCAAGGTGACTTTAAGAGATTCTGTAAAGTTTGTGATCCTGCTCCACAAAGTGTGGAAGATGCACCCCTACCACCAGGACTACCTGGGATTCTACACTCTGGACAGCCACCTTCTCTCTCCATCCGTCCATGGTCTGCTAGGTAATGGAACAACAGGGAATCATAGCAGGAAATAGTGTCCCAGACAGGTGGTGTTTATCGATAGTACTTTGCTAATGAAACTAAGAACATGTAGAACTAAAAATTATTGAAACTGTTTTAATTGTAAGTAAAGAATAGCAGAAAGTTTTCTGCTTATTGGTCTCTTATCTTTGTCCAATTTTATGCAGTCAGATGGGTAAACTGATCTATTCAGCATCCATCTAGCTAGACACTTCCACCAGTGATGTCAGAGGGCAAGGCAGATTTGGAAACAGCTTTTAATGGATTAACACACTCACACCTGGACATTTTAACTAAAGTCAGATAAAGTCTGACTTTAAGGGAATCAATACAAAGTCTTTTCAATGCTGGTAAATTCTGCAGGTCAGTTCTACCATGGGATTGAGTTTGAAGTTGGAGATCTACGTCCAGGAGAGGTTCCTGAGAAACCAGACGCCACCATGTATGTCAAAGGACATCAGCTCAATGTGACCAGGTACACCTGCTACCTTACATCTGTGTCACAGAACAGTGAACATCTAGATCGGAAATTTGGAGAAATATATTTGATCAAACTTTGGATACACCTTTTGACCTCTGTTGTCTCTTGGTCTCTAGAGGTTGGCAACGGGACTTCAGGAAGGATTTGAAGAAAGGAGAAAATGTGCCATGCTGGTTCATCCACAGTAATGGGACAGGGCTCATTGATGGCAGTGCTGAAGATTACATCGTGTCAGGCCTCTTTAACACTGTTTGACAAGTAAAAGACAAGGTCACCCATACTGGAGCAGCTACCAACCTGCAGCGATTTTAACCCCACACCATGTCAGTGTCGTAATATTAATTTGTCAAAGAATGAGACCCTTGATGGGAATTCCAATGCTATCAAATTTCGATAAAGTATTAACAAGTTCTACAATAAATATTCTATCAAATCAAGCATCTAAGCATCTTGAGATCCTTTGAGGGTTTTGAATGAGAAGACAGACACCCATCAGATTCCATTTTCTAGGGCTGCAAAGATTTGTCAGTGAATAGAGGATCAAATCAATCTTTAGTTAGTAATCTGTTTAATGTACAGGTCAATACAAATTCATGGTTATTGGATCATTATAAAAGGAATGGTCTTTGTAGCTGCATTGGTTTAATAAACGGCCACGCTTCATACTGATGACTTTTTGAATGTTTATTTTCTCTTAAACTCTCTGAAAACTGTAAACTTTAATAAACAGAAAAAACACCGTGACAACGTTAGCGCCTTAAACCTAATACAGAGTCCATCTTCTTCTGAAAACCCATGAGTCCGTGACTGGTTTTATATATCTGATGGCGCTTTTCCCATAATTCCCTGGGATAGGACCCCATATTTAAACAAACTCTTAACACAAAAAGGGGAAGTAGTAGCAATGACACAATATCTCTTTTTAACAGTACAACTTAAATAATTTTTAACCAAAGAATAAAATCATGAATTAAACAAATAATAAAATCATGAATTAAACAAATACTGTAAATAGGCCTACATATTTAAATCTCTGTAAAGTCCAGACTGTCTCTGAGACAGTTACAGTCTTGCTTTTTGGGCCAATTTTCGGCCGAAAATGGCCCAAAAGCGCATTTTCGGTTTTCGGCCGAAATACTTCTTTCACCGTAACAACACGGCCGAAACAGACATATGTGATGACGCAAACAAAAACCTCGGCCAGCACAAGCTTGTCTGGATAAGTGAGTAAAGGCCGATTTAGAGTCGTTTTAGACGCAGAGACGTAAGCACGTAATTTACGCAAGGGACTTGTTTTAGACAAGTTTTGATTTACGGTTCCTTTAAGGTTCCTTAAGGATTGCGCGTGTTGCAAGGGGATTCTCCGCCAGAACAGTAGGGGGAGCAACGAACGAATCTGTGGGCGTGGAAGTGGAAATCGCTGGCTTGTTTATATTTATGCACTTCCAGTATTTTCGACGAGAGTAGCAGTAGCTACTCAAGCCAGCGATTTCCACTTCCACGCCCACAGATTCGTTCGTTGCTCCCCCTACTGTTCTGGCGGAGAATCCCCTTGCAACACTCGCAATCCTTAAGGAACCTTAAAGGAACCGTAAATCAAAACTTGTCTAAAACAAGTCCCTTGTGTAAATTACGTGCTTACGTCTCTGCGTCTAAAACGACCCTAAATCGGCCTTTATGTATCTTACGTGCTTACGCGTTACGTCTAAAACAGAGCATATATCGGCCTTTAGGTCTCGCTGCAGCCTGTAGGACATGGACATCCAACGTCCAAGTGCTGTCACGTGACGACAAGATGGCGGATGCGGTGAGACTTCTTAGCTGTGTCCCTATTCCTCTACGAATAGTCAAATCTCCTATCCTTTACTTAACCTTTGTGGAAAACGTCATCGGGTCAAGGAGAGATGAAAATGTGCTTCCTTTCGAACCTAGGAAAAGACAGCACTGTTTAAAATGAATTAGACTCCACTTTTCCTAACCGACGTCATTGCGCGACGGGGAGTATTGCTGACCTCTAGCGTTTCTACGGTGGAACTACAGTTTGCCGAAGTTGGTCGACAACAGGGGTTCTCAAAGTTTTGACATCTGAGGGCCAATTTAGGAACACAAAATTTGACTGAGGGCCGCCAAAGGAAAAAAATGTAGGCGGGTAACGCCGTCAGCATCCCAGTGGTGAAAAAAAACATTGCACCGTGGACCTCTGGGAGTGAGGTCAATTGAGGTCTAAATCACAAAACTGAGGTTCATCCTTTCAAAGTAATGTACAGTCGGATAAAAACGAACAAATAACAGGATTGAATTGAAAGCTAGAGAGAGTCGAATTTTCTCTTTATATTTATTTATTTTTGTTTAAATTAATATTGATATAATAAAAAAAAAACGTACTGGCAATGATGGAAAAGTATAACAAAGTGGGGAACGACTTCACGTGACAAATGAAGAGGGAACAGAAATTATTTGCTTTGCAATTATTACATTATCTTATGCATGCTGGGAACCACCAAAACTCAGTTCTTAAAATTCATATTATTGCGCAAGGGCTTTCATAAGTGCGCCATAAGCTAAATCACCATTTTGTTCCCTTATTAAGCAATAGATAGTAACTTAACTGATTCTAATTTATTTATTTATTTAAAGGTCCCATGACATGCTATTTTATGCATTCTTTAATATAGGTATTAGTGGGCAACTAACACAGTATTCAAAGATGTTCCCGAAATTCAGCCGTGGTGCAGAGTTACAGCCACTCCGAGCCATTGAGCTTCCCCCAAATGCGCTGCTTTGGTGTCTGTAGCTATAATGCAAATGAGGAGGAGCGAGGCGGGTCAAGGAGGAGGGTGGGGGTGTGGCCCTGAGCAGCTTGCAGCCACGGTACCATGCGCTCTGTTTACAGTGGATGTATCGCAATGGCGAGGCGCACACAGCCATTAGCCGTGTTCTGTAAATATTCTAGAACACACGGGAGTCCTGGAGCTCTATATCTAAATATTATCATATAGCCTACATCGATATCTATATCATATAATATATATTATCATGGCCAAAAGCTGTGTGAGCCGATATTATGAATCTCAAACGACCGCGTTGGGTTCTCCAACGTTCCTGGTTCTTCAACTTCCACATCAATGTGAAGTAGACTGAACCGCGACAAGGAGGAGAAAGGGATTGTTGCCGGGCAGCGCTTAGGCACCTCCGCCTCCGGCGGTGGTCCCTCAGCGGGGCTCAAGCGGGAGACTTTCGCCGCCAACAATCCCTTTCTCCTCCATGTCGTGGTTCATGTTCTTGGGGGAGTCAAAGCCAAAGTTTCTTCCCCCCAATTCATTCTCAACCTTGGCTGAGATAACCCCCAATACGAGTCTCGTTGTAGAAATACCAGAGACGAGAGTCTGACGTGTTATGCGCCATAACACCAAAAGCAGAACGGTTATCCAAATAACAAGGAAGTGTACAACACTTGCGTTACAGTCCTGGAGCTCTATATCTAAATGATATCATATAATACATAGATATCTATATCATATAATACATATTATCACGGCCAAAAGC
Source organism: Gadus chalcogrammus (assembly GCF_026213295.1). Classification (NCBI taxonomy): domain Eukaryota; kingdom Metazoa; phylum Chordata; class Actinopteri; order Gadiformes; family Gadidae; genus Gadus; species Gadus chalcogrammus. Next base: position 17,502,260 of record NC_079424.1, read on the forward strand.
AGTGTGCGCCTCCAGACGATATTATGAATCACAAACGAATTGTCGGGTTCTGCGAGGTCTCTGGTTCTTCCACTTTCACATCAACCTGAAGTCGACTGAACCGCGCGCTGCCTGCTGCCGGCTGCCTGCTGCCGGGTGATGGTGCCTCGCGGCAACCGGCGGCATGTCGCAGTTCATGTACTTCAGCGAGTCAAAGCCAAAGTTCCTTTCCCCCAATTCCTTCTCAACCATGGCTCAAATAACCCCCACAACAGTTTTGTTGTGGAAATACAAGACACGTCAAAGAACCGACAAGAAACACTTGCGTTACAGTGTGTGTATTCACACACACACATGTGGCGCTCGCACGGTCGAGTCTCAATGGCGGGCCAACGTTTCTGGGCGGGCCAGGCAGAGTAAGGGGAGGAGCTTAGATGCTTGATGACGTCCTAAATAAAGACATTCCAAATCAGCGCGCTTGAGCCTCCGTTTTTTCAAAGGCGAGCAGAACAGCTAGTGCTCGTTTTACACCAAACGCAAGTTTTAGCCACTGGGGGACCATAGGCAGGCTAGGGGAAGTCATATTTATGTTAGAAAACCTCATAAAGTGAGATTTTCATGTCATGGGACCTTTAAATGGAGGGCACTCTGGGTTAGATGTCGGGCTGACAACCTGCCTGGAGTTTTGGTTTGGAATGTGGAGATTCACCATGTTCTCAATCATGGTGAGGTTCAATATGGACCATTCTTCCTAGACGGATATACCCCGAGTACAAACACAGCCTACGAATTTGCAGGGTGCTTTTATCATGGTAGTGGACATTGCTACAACATGGGCCATCAATGGTGATTCTACACGGGGTCCTACGGGGGCCAGTGCACCTTTAGACATGTCCCAGCTGCCCCCCCCCGTGATGACCAAATAAAATAACTATGATTTTACTGATTTTACGGAACTAATTTGACGCAACTTTCTACGCGGGTAACTTAGAGCGGCTAACCCAAACACTGTGCTGCTGCTTCTCGGTAAATGAGAGCTCAGCGACTATACTCTTGGAGAAAGAGCCACAATTTCTCCTGTTGCAAGAGTCAAAGCCAAGTAAAACGATTTCATTTCTTAAGTGACTTGCTGTTCTTATAGCAGCTGTCATGAAATGAGGAAAGAACAGTAGAACAGGGAAGTTTCCTTTGCGCTCTTTAGACTGTGCAAGATTGCTGTAACCCTTCCTGTAAGATCAGCCTCTGGGGAATACAGTTTCTCCACACTGAAACTGATAAAATAAACAGGAAATGGCACATTGTTTTGCACTTCGTTGTCACCCTGGAGTACAAAACAAACGTGTAGCAGGTTAATGAGCGCGGGGAGACCAGTTTCTTTTGTCCCTTTGTTGGGAGCTCTTTTATTTCATAAAGCAAACTTAAGACAGGCCCCAAACTAAATCATAACGGTCGATCCACGCGCTTCCTGGTTCCGTCGAGGTTGAGCACAGTCTCTGGATCTCTCTCTCTCAGAGGTAACATCTCTCACAGGTAACATCTCTCACAGGTAACATCTCTCACAGGTAACATCTCTCACAGGTAACATCTCTCCTACTGCAATACAAAGCAGGCACATAGATACACATTCCCTGATTGGACCTGATCGCGGGCACCTGCTCGCAACCAGGTCCAACCCCCCCAGCCGATCCGGTGTGTTCCCAACCGCCCCCTACCTCCCCCTGCAGGCCAGACGTCGCACGTCCCCCCCCACCGCCCGACACAGGCCGGGGGAACATCCGGCCGCCAACTTACTCCCCCCCCCCAGAACGGGAGAGGAAGTCCGCCACGGCCATCTGCGCCCCGGGCCTGTGCACGACCCGAAAGTTGAAGGGCTGCAACGCGAGATACCACCGGGTGATCCTCGCGTCGACGTCCTTCATGCGTCGGAGCCACTGGAGGGGGGCGTGGTCGGAGTAGAGGGTGAACGCGCGCCCCAGCAGGTAGTAGCGAAGGGCGCCGACTGCCCATCGGATGGCGAGACACTCCTTTTCGACTGTGCTGTACCGACCCTCCCGGTCCGATAGTTTTCTGCTCAGGTACAGCACCGGGGCGGTCAGCCCCTTCCACCTGCTGGGTCAGGACCGCGCCCAACCCCCTATCCGATGCGTCCGTCTGCAGGGTTAAAAGGGATATCAAAGTCAGGAGCACACAGGACCGACTTCCCACAGAGGGCTGTTTTAATAGCATCAAACGACACCTGACGTGGCTCCGACCACTGGACTGTATCTGGGGCCCTCTTACGGGTGAGGTCGGTCAAGGGGCTGGCCAGGTCGGAGAAGTGTGGTACAAACTGCCGGTAGTAACCCGCCAGCCCCAAGAACCGCCTAACCTCTTTCTTGGTCCTGGGCCGAGGGGAGGCGGCGACCGCTGCGGTCTTCACGACCTGTGGCCGGACCTTCCCCCCCCCCTGGTGGTATCCCAGATACTGGATCTTCCTCCGCCCGATCACGCACTTCTTCGGGTTGGCCGTGAGCCCCGCCCGTCTCAGCGACTGAAGAACGGCCGCCACCTGCCGCATATGCTGCTCCCACGTTCCACTATAGATGACGATGTCATCATTGTAGGCAGCAGCATACGCGGCGTGGGGCCGTAACACCCGGTCCATCAGCCGCTGAAACGTGGCCGGGTCCCCGAACAACCCGAACGGAAGCACCTTAAACTTGTACAGACCGAGCGGAGTGGAGAACGCCGTTTCTTCCCGGGCTGCTGGAGACAGCGGAATCTGCCAGTAGCCCTTAGTGCAGTCCAGGGTCGTGAGATAGGTGGCCATGCCAAGCCGGTCCACGAGTTCGTCGATCCGAGGCATTGGGTAGGCGTCAATCTTCGACACCGCATTCACTCTACGGTAGCCAATAAAAAATAAAGAAATAAAGAAAAGATAAATATTATGTCTCATCCATTTCGGACACTTTGCGCTTGGATACCGAAGATAGGTGGTAGAGTTCCTCTTGCCATCTCTCTGCCCTCCTCCGTGAAATTAGCAAACCGTCTGCAATGACTGCACACACACACACACACACACACACACACACACACACACACACACACACACACACACACACACACACACACACACACACACACACACAAATAGTTTTTGTAGGTCATTGTTACGGTTGTGTTAATATTGGAATTCACAGCACATCTGCTTCAGAAGAACTATACCCTTCAGTATCGAGATTCTTCAACAAAGTGGAGCACTACCACTTCCTGAGATGTGTTATGTCATGCTGTGGAAGATAATAGTATATCAGTCAGAATCAACTTCCAAAGACTGCAATGAGAGTAGACTGTTTGTACTCGACTACATCATAATTTTGCATTAACTTTAGCCATTTCATTTTTGTATATTTTCCTTTATCTATATTTGTATGTGTCTAGTATACTATTTGAAATTTCGTTGAGATAAATAAGTTGCAGGTAATTATAACTATTATTTAAAGTGTCTGCTATCGTGGATAAATACGTTAGCTTAAGGCAATGGCGTCCCTATGCTGTTTTATTCGGGGCTAAAGCCTCGGGTATTATTTAATTAGCCCTGAATATGATCTTTAAAAAAATAAATAAAAAATAAATAAAGAATAATCATAAAAATTCATAAGTAGCCTAGTCTAGATAGACATAGTCCTTCTGGCAAGAGAATAAACAATGACCTGTTTACCACCTCAAGTGTATTAACCTATCCTATCCCCAGTCAGATCTGTGCGCGCGTGTGTGTGTGTATGTGTATGTGTGTATGTGTAAGGTCTGCCTCATATTCATTTGCAATAACTTGAATGGAACTTTAGTCATTTGGGGATAAGCAGCATAGCAGTCAGGTAGCTATTTAAAGCTATAATAAACTGTGTATTTCATTTAGTTGGATAAAGCATTATGAAAAAGTTTGCATGCACAATAAAGAATACACATAAATTTGGCGCACAACATTTTCACATTCACTCTGGGCTAAGCCCCGGATATTAATGAAACCTAGAAATCCCCACCCAAATCTATTCTCTTGAGCAGAGGCAATAAAAATGCGATATGCGTGGAAGAGAGACGGAAGGAGAGGAGAAAACGATTAGAGGGGAGAAGGAGAAGAGAGAAGGAGTAGTATTTAGTATCTGCTTCTGGTGGGCTATCGGACAATCCCTCCCGATCAGGAGCGGCACCGGGAGGTGTGGCACGATCCCTGCCCTAGATACACACCATATATACACACCATAAAGATAAACACACCAAATAGACACACACCAAAGATTAACTTAATATAGATACAAACTATATAGATACCACCCCCCCCACACACACACACACACACACACACACACACACACACACACACACACACACACACACACACACACACACACACACACACACACACACACACACTCGCGCGCATAGTAAGGTGAATTGAATGAAGACTTTTTTCGTTTTGAAGTATAAATCTAAATCAGACTCCTCCCTTTAATTAAAATGAGGGAGGTCATTTAAGATCAAACACAGAGCTGAAATAGCCTCTCACTGTTACCAAGGCGTTTTACTAATTAGCTCACCTGCCGCAGCTCACCTGCCGCAGCTCGCCTGCCAAGTGTTTTTCTTAATTAGTTCATTGGTTGCATCTGGTGCGTCTTACTTGAGAGGGAACGGGACCGTACGTTGGTGTCCTCCGCTGTTTGGCAGTGTGAAGGAAATCGGGGATTGTGGTGGTTTAACTCTCATTTGAAATTGCACCATGAGTAAGCTGTTCCTTCCTTCAAAGGTCTATCATGGATATTTAACTGCAGTTCTGTGAGTATCCCAACTTAACCATCAAGATGAACTGCAAGCTGTAAGTCATTAATTTCTCATTACTCTTGGGCACATTGATGTATTTTGGCTTCCTGGTGAGTTAACCTGTTACCTGAAGGTTTATCTGAGTAGTAAGGATGTTTGTGTTTGGTTTATGTTGGCTTTAATGATTTGTTCAAATGGTTACAGGCTCCAAGTTATTGTTGTAAGCTGGAGTAATGGGTTGGGTTCTGATATCTTCAGTCTTTCATGGTCTGAGTGAGCAGAGGTGCATACTGGGATACAGAGCTGTCTGAAGTCTACAGGTCTGTAGACACGCCCCCTTAGGGGAAACCGAGTGTTTGAGAAACTGTTGTGATGTCAGTTACATGGACTGGAATGTTCTTAAAGATGGAGACAGGGATTCAGAAGGAGAAACACCAGGGGGAGATGAGGAGGCTCCTCATCTCAACGACTAAAACACAACTTCAGTCTGACACAGAGAACCATGGAACACATTCAACAGTCCCCTCCAGGCATCGTGACTCCTCAGGAACAGTTTGATTTCCAAGAAGGTCTTATTTGGGGCCATCCCCATATGGATCCTGCTCCTCAAGAGCCACCCCCCTCCACTGGGTGGTCTTCTGAACAGATGACCTCCTTCCTGTCCTCAGGCTGACTAAAGCTGCACCGTTTGCATCTGTAAAGGCCCCTCTTTCAGGAAACCACTGGACTACAAAGACATGACTTCAGAGACGTTGAATCAACCTGGGACACATTTTGGAGACGCCAAGCATAATCCTTCACCAATGTGGGACGCCACTGAAGAATGTTGTACATAATTTACATCTCTGGAGACATTGGTTGTTCTGTTATGGGTGCCCTGGCAGGAGAGCTGGGAGGGTGATGATGGAATGTTATTTGGCATGAGGTTTTTACCCTGCATGATTGTTTGGCCTTTTATGGCTCAGTGGTGTGTGTGTGTTTGGGTTTGACATGAGATTGATGATTTTTGAGCATCGCTAGGGTTCTACTGTGTGTGTGTGTGTCTCTCTCACTCACACCTGGCATGGGGTTCTACGTGCCTGTCCTGGGTTCTATGTGTGTGTGTGTCCGGCTTGCTTTGACACTGATAATGTTCATACAGGGGTCTGTGTGATTGGCTTGGGATATTGGAATGGTCAACTAAATCATACCTGATGGACTGCCACACGTTTACTTAAGGGCCTCCAGTAGACATGAAGAGCCCTGAGCGACGCTCCGGAGCGATATCCAACACACTGGGCAGGAAGGAGACTCAAGTGTAAAACGATGCAAGCGGCGTGTTCAGATCAGTGACTTCAAACTAGGACTACACCAATCAGGATCAATGGAGGATGGACACCTAAAGGAATTCCACAAGGAGAGTCTGACGTTGGAAAGGGACCTAAATGGATATTCAAGATGACCTTCAGACCTGTAATGAGATGGCTCTTCCTACCTGGCTGGATTGACAGCTAGTGCGCTCTTCGAGCTGAAGTTTTGCTCTTCAGCTGAGGAGGTAAGGAGGTAACTTTCACTGGGGCTTCAAGGTGTAAAGAGGAGAATGTTTCAAAGTGTTCCATGGTACTCTGATGAAGACTGTTGTTGTGTTCCATTGGCTGAGTGGAAGAACCCACACATCTTCCTCTTGGCCTTTCTCCTCTGGGAATCCTGGCGCGATCTTGAAGGATATTCCAGCTCATGTAACTGATGTCACAACAGATTCTCAAACACTTGGTTTCTCCTGAGGGGCGTGTGTATAGAACTGAAGACTTCAGACAGCACTGTATCCCAGCATGCATCTCTTCTCACTCAGACCACACCCCCATGAGTAGGATGCAACAATCTAGAGATGGAGCTGCAGAGTTTTGTAAGTAACGAGGGAGCAGGCAAAGGTGATTAGAACACAATGGAATGTCAAGTCTGTAAATCTTTAAACCATGAAGATGGTTGGATAGTTCAGGAATTGGGCTTCTTTTTATTATGGGCAGTCCTTTCACTCAGATGCCCACTTCTCACTGGAGCTGTACATGTGTTGGCTGGCTGGCATGATTTGCTGTTGGTGATGAGGCGGTCAGGTTGACGTTGCAGGGCTGTGGCCGGCTCTCTGTGAGCTCAACGTTTAGATTTGAATAATCTAGATAATTGCAAAACGTAGACAGTTTGGTATTGAATGATTCCAGGATTTTAGGTTTAAAGTTGTTGTGGGACGTACATGGTAGTTTGGTTCTTCGTACGGTTTTGAGTGATATAACTTGTACACACTGGGTGCATAATAATGTAAAGGTACACTGAATAGTATTAATGACCAACAGCAACAAACAGATCTCCTCAAGGTAAGTCTGTTGGCTGTGTTTTAATGTAGACCATCGCTGGACTTCAGGATCTTCCTCCGTTCAGCTCAAGGTGAGGCGCTGGTTCTGTTTTTTCTTTGGTTGGTTCCGGCCGGAATGTTCGGATTCCAGTCGGACGGTTTGTGAAGTTTCTGAGTGCGGTCACTTGATTTAGTCCCAATGGTTAGCATAGAACGTTGTTTTGACAACCGTAATAAACCAACTGGCAGTTAGTTGGACGGGAGTCCCCTGAGGGAATCTGATGGAACGTTCTGGATTTTATTTGCGTAACCTCGTGACCCTATCTTAAACAATTTGAGTTTGATATTAAATACATAGACGCGTACGTCGTACAATATGTTAATTTCCATACTTTTAACCACGATGACGTGACGGGAATCTCACTGCGTACAAAACGGCGTTCTACTTGCTGGCCCATTTTTGACATCAGTGAAGACTGAAAATCATTTCAAGGTGGAAGATAATTTGACATTTCTTCAACGGAACCCAGCACCAGAATATGGCTGAGTATATTTGATTTAATATTGATACTGCTTAGTGTTCTTTGTTACTTCAGCTTTTGTAGGTTCTAAATATCTGCTGTCATTAATTGCCACAGAAGTTCAACCCTACCCAATGGAATGATGTTAAACAACGACTTTGGTGCAGAGTTACCAACTGGATAATATCAAAGCTAAAATAATGGCCGTCCTTCCCACATATTACAGTAGAAGATACTCTAGAACTGTACAAGGTTAAAAAGGTAACATGTAGTTTGTCCCAAGATGTCTGCCTCCTCACCCAGAGCAAGACCTCCACCTCCTCACCCAGAGCCAGACCTCCACCTCCTGTCAGAAGTCCTCCAGAACAGGTCAGTGCTCTGGTGTGTGAGCAGAGTCTCAAGTCAGTTTCAATGCATGGCCTGAACCACTTCTTTAAACTGGACTGCTCTGTCTTCATTCCCAAAAATGGGATGCTCATGTCTGGTCTCAAGTCTTTTCTAGCCTTGAGTTATAAAATAATAGTTCAATTAATTGTGTAACTCTGTTTCGGATGAGTCAATTAAGTTTATTGGTGGGCAAATGCTGATATAAACCTGCTGCTGTAGCTGAATGGCGAGGCTGAGAGGCTGGGGACCGGAGGCTTGTGGTGCCAGGATGGACCGGAGACTGAGGCTGGAGACCAGGGGCCTGCAGCACCGGACTAGAGGGTAACCAACACCAAGCTCATCTGAAACACCAAAACCAGACCTAAACTACCTTGGATTTTAATCATCTTATGACTTTAAATCTATGCCAAGCTGTGATTTGAGTTAAGTCATACAGGGGTTATGCAAGTCATATGAGCCATTAATGTTACTAGTGCTTCTACGACTGTAGTGGATGAATTGCTGAACGCGACAATCTGCAGATGTTGTCTAATTTAAGTGTTTAAATTAGTCTTCCATTTTACAAGTGAACCTCAGATGCAGGAGGTGGGGTGCGTTGCGTCCCCAGGTGATTTACTGCTGAGACCAACTGTATGTAACCAGACCAGGAATCCATGGCTGAAGGAGCTGATGGAGGAGCCGTGCTGAAGGACCTGATGGAGGAGCGGAGCTGATGGAGGAGCAGTGCTGAAGGAGCTGATGGAGGAGCCGAGCTGAAGGACCTGATGGAGGAGCGGAGCTGATGGAGGAGCCGTGCTGAAGGTCCTGATGGAGGAGCCGAGCTGATGGAGGAGCAGTGCTGAAGGAGCTGATGGAGGAGCCGAGCTGATGGAGTCATGCTGTAGGCCCTGCCTGGTGGAGCTGGTGGAGGCCCTGCCTGGTGAAGGACGTCTGTCGTCGGGTAGATGGAGCTTGACTCTGAAGTGATCATCACACTCACTGCCACTTCTCGCAGAATACTGCTACCACAAACTACCGGCGTTTGTACCATATATACCAGACGACTATATTTGTTTTACTTCCGCTGTTTGTTCCAGACCAGGACTCGGTCTAAGTAGAGCTGCTGGAGGAGCTGAGACGCTGGAGGACTACTAGGAATCGACCAACAAGGATTCCTCGTAAGTTTGTATTTAATTACATGGTTGACTTAAAGGGCAAAATACAGCTGTTACTTTGACATGGGTTAACCAACTACCGCTGTGTTTTCTTACTAGAACGTGTTTCTGGAGCGGAGGCGAGCTGGAAGGGGAGCCGTGAATCTGGAGGATGACCATCACACTACCAACAAGGATTGTACGTTTGTAATAACCAACCAACCAAACAAACAAAAAATAAAATTAAAATAAAGGGCTTAAAAATAAGAGAAACTGCGTGTTTGTTACCAGACTTCAGGGTCGGACTCGCACTGTTTTTTTCCAGACCAGGACTCTGGCTGAGGAGAGCTGATGGAGGAGCCAAGACTCTGGAGGACGACATCACTCTACCAACCAGGATACTCGTAAGTTTGCATAAAATAAACGGAGTGGACTTGTTGTAACGCAGCATTAGTTTGTCCAGTACAAGTTACGGCATACTACTGTGGTTGTTTACCAGACAAACTACTGCTGCTACTTTGTTACGCGCCATTAGAGCCCAACTACTCCTGTGTTTGTTACCTTACATTAGAGCCCAACTACTCCTGTGGCTGTTACCTTACATTAGAGCCCAACTACTCCTGTGGTTGTTACCTTACATTAGAGACAAACTACTACTGTGTTTCTTACCTTACATTAGAGACAAACTACTACTGTGTTTCTTACCTTACATTAGAGACAAACTACTACTGTGTTTCTTACCTTACATTAGAGACAAACTACTACTGTGTTTGTTACCTTACATTAGAGACAAACTACTACTGTGTTTCTTACCTTACATTAGAGACAAACTACGTTTGTAACCAGACCAGGAATCTGGAGGACTGATGGAGAAGCCGTACAACTGGAAGGCAAATTCTGAGGACAACCAGGACTCTATCTGACTATCTGGACATAGTGGACTAGGTAGGGGGTTGGGGGTTCAACTCTAAAACCAATGTTGCCGGGTAAAAGTCTTCAGAATACAGTGATGCGTCCTTGTGCAAGGCGCCCTAAAGCCTGCCTGCTCCTTAATGACTTATCTTCGGTTCAGATAATGTTGCATCTTTTGAATATTGAACCTAATCAATGTCCTTGTTTTGTCCGGGCAGATACACCTGAGCTGAACCTCGCCTGATCCTGTTTGGCCGGAGGTAGACACACCTGAGCTGAACCCGCCCTGATCCTGACATCCTGCTGGTCCCGTCTCCTCAGTTTATCTGAGCCTCGTCCTCCAGAAGATCTGCTGAGCTCAGCAATCTGAGGCTGATGGATCAATGACCTCCAGTGGGAGTGATCTTCTTGAACCCACATGTAACCGTGCTTCCACACGCCTTTCCCTCACGTCTGTCACTAACCTCACTACTTCACTACTCTCTACTGCTTCCTCTTTTCTTCCTTCTCTGTGGTTCAAACCTTTACACTGAAGGCGCGTCTTCCTGCCCTCAGAGGGTTCAGCGTTAGGGTTGAGAGTCAGGGTTTAGAGTCAGGGACAGAGCTGGTCAGGGAGGACTGCTTTTACACAAACCTCTTCACTTGCTTTCGGAATGGTGCTGACATTTTGAAAAGATTAATTTGGGAAAATGTTTTCCTCTGCATTCCTTCACAAAATTGCATCAAACTTCTGTCAAGTGTTTTTGTTTATATATTAAAATCCCACATTGACTTCTACATGTTTGGTGCGGTTCATTTAATTGTCATTTAACTTGGTTAATGTCAAGCTAAACTCCTGCAAAATATTTAAAGGACCATTCCGGTATTTTGATCATTGAGCCCCCTTTCTGGTTTGTTTAGGATGAAATGGAGTGGGTGACACCGAAATTTGAACTATTAGTCCTTTCTCGGGTATTTGGCTCATTTTGAATCGCTCCTGCCTGTTTCACAATGGTTGTCTGTGTGCATACACAAACCTGTCAACCCAGCAACCCTAAACGTTCGTTTTCAAAAATGTGCAAGTAACCGAGTGGTTAGTGGCATTCGTGAAGTTAAAAAAATAAAATAGAATAAAATATACTCACATTTTTTGACTCTTCAGAGCACGGATCCACAATGAATTGCGCGTACTTCCAAATTCAAAGTTAATGGGGATCAGTCAACGGGCAGAGGCAGTGGGCACGAGGCGCCTCGTGCCCACTGCCTCCCTCCGCTGAAGGCTCCGTCAAAACGTTGAACATTTTTCACATTTTTCGCCAGCGACGGATCCGTCCTCCAATCAGATCACGTATGCAAATTTAAGCACTGTGACACTACTCTGGCTCTGACGACCCTGGAAAGCTCCCCCATCCGTCAGCCACGCCTTCTGACGTCCTTTGACTGACGGTGAAGTGGGCACGAGGCGTCACCAACAAAGTCCTCAGAAAACTTCAATATGTCCAGAACTCAGCTGCACGCCTCCTCACTGGTACCCGCTCCAGAGAACACATCACACCTGTCCTCCGTGAACTCCATTGGCTTCCATTTAAACAACGAATCAACTTCAAAATCTTACTCGTCACCTACAAGGCCCTCAACAGCCTAGCCCCCCCTACCTTGCTGACCTCCTCCATCACCGCGCCCCCTCCCGATTCCTCAGTTCCATCTCTACCAACCTTCTACAAGTTCCACGGACAGAGCGCCGGACTTGGGATGATCGGCCCTTCTCTGTTGCTGCCCCAAGCCTTTGGAATTCACTCCCCTCCCACATCAAAGTCTCTCCAACCCTCTCTTCTTTCAAATCTGCACTCAAAACATACCTTTTTAAACTAGCCTTCCCCACCTAACTCCCACCTTATTCTTCATGTTTAACCTCTGTTTTTCTTTTTTTCCTAGTCTGTCTTACATAGTTTTGATAGGGCAATATGTAAAGCGTCTTAGAGTACCATATTAAGCGCTATATTAAAGGCCCACTATGCAACTTCGGGAATTTCTTCGCTTTTTTCTTGGTTTTGGCACGCACATTTCTCTACACAGCGCCCCCTTCAGTTTCGTAGTAGATATTTTACAACACTGTCGTAACAACTCGTTGACGACCCTTCCCCATGCACTTCTACGCGAGGCATGTGCATTTGTTTTCAAAGAAGCCGGCGAAGGCGTGGAGCCATGTCCGAAGTAGATGTTCATAAAATGTAGGCAAGGTTATGCATTTTTAAAATTGTGAATTTGTATTGCAATAAACATAAAGCCATCCTTTTTTATAGTTGACGGGGAGAATTTATATCCTAGATTATAATTGTTTTATCTTATGTTGAACAGAACAATCAGTGTGAGAGTGTTGGCCAACATAATAATCTAAATAAACAAGAACCTGGATTCGGGGATTCAGTCTGTATCTGGGGGACGAGACAGACGAAAAGCAAAACATCAATGGAAACAAAGGTGTTTATATGGTTGCAACCAACAAGCAAGCTAGAAACATACAGGGCTCACAACAAAACGGTCGAGAAAACAATTTTTACAGGGCTCACAACAAAATGGTTGAGCAAACACATTTGTACAGAGGCTATCAACATCAAGAATACCACGAGGACAAAGTTCACCCAAGGGTACTTTCAATTTCAAAAGCAACACGGCCAAATCGGAGTCTGATTTGCAGTCTTCTTTTTCTTTCAGTTCACGCTATTCCTGAAAAGCTTGCCCAACGTTTACTCGTGTCTGGCCTCTCTGTCGGTCAGTCTCCCTTTTCTCTTCTTCTGTTCCTCCGACATTGGGTTTCTCCGTCTCTTTTTAGTCGGCTGATATATGATGAATGTAACAATCCCTTATTTACTTGTGTTTATATCGAGCCGGTTCCGTGTTTGGGGGTCTGTGCCGTAAAGCAATTCGTTACTTCGCGAGACCCGAGACTCCCGCGAGAGTGGGCGGCGGGTCGCCGGCAGAAACATATTCCTTTTCTCCGCCAAGATGCGCAAGTGGGAGTCGAAACAACGACAATCGAACAAAAATGTATAATGGAACCATCGCAATGACTCCTAGCCTGCTACAGTCGCCTCTTGGGTCCCTTATCAGTCGATTGATCCATGATGAATGCAACAATTGCCTCGCAACTGGCTGTTTATATCTAGCCGGTGCCATGTTTGGGTGTGTGTCTGTGCCGTAAAGCATTTTCGAAACTACAATCTGACTACATTTTCGAGGATACTTCCGCTGCGTCACATCCGGAATGTCCCGGTCCGAGCAGATCAAGTTGCATATGCGCTTTTTCACTGTAGAGACGACATGGGTAAATGACACACCCACCAATCGACCCAGAAATGGATGCAGAACCATCAGCATAACTCTCAACCTGCATACTTAATGTAATTTTGGCTAAAAAAGTTGCATAGTGGGCCTTTAATTTCATTTATTATTATTAAGTGCTAGAGAAGGTTGTTCTTGCCCAGTCGTCGTGACGTCACGTGCAAAGTATGAATAGGATGCTTATTTTCGAAAGAGGCCAGGATGTGGGCGGAGTTAGGACAGTTACGGGAAAGATTATTCGCGTGCCTGTACATCTTGGCTCTTGTTTTGGTCCCACACGTCCTAGGCTGAGGGAGGATCCTGAATTATAGCGTTCACCCGGTCTACCCCGATTTTATTTCCGGTCTCTTTGCTATGAGCAGTGTACGCAAGAACCGTCCCCGGGGAAAGAAGTGGACAAACCCCTTAACGGTAGTGGATATCCCTCTTCCAGAAGTCCCGCCCTCTCTCTAGCTCTCGCCTCTTAACCCATGCAACTGACAGTCCCGCCCTCTCTATTGCCAATAACGCCCATTCAGAATTCATACAAGCCTGAGATGAGAACTCCTGTGAAAGAGGTAACAGACAGTGGATGTTGAGGTCAGTCATGCCTGGGAAGTGGAGCACGCTGCTTCTTTGGAATTCCCTCTACATCTTTATTTTTCTGGTCGATGGAGCAGTGTTCATCACACATAATGAAGATATGCAGAGGGTAAATATAGGCTATCATGTTTAGATCTGAACTGGACTACATGTGTGCGGAAACTATTAAATACCTAACATTTTATTGAGTGTAGCCTACTTGTTGAGGACATTTAAAAGACCAGACGTTTTTTTAAAGTCAATCCTTAAGAGTAAGCTACGGCCACACCAAACGCGTTACGCGCGAAGAGTTTGTTTGCTCCCAACTGGGAAGTATCAGCGGTCCACAGGGAAACGGGATTTGGTACCATGCAATTATAGGCCATGGGTGTGCAAGGGACTGTATGGGGTAGTCTACGCAGCCAGTTGCATAGGCCTACTTATAAATATATATTTTTTAAAATATTACATTTGGTTCCAGAATAGATGACACTTATATTGCGCATTCCACTTGAACTAACATTTCAACGTTGTGTATGTTTTTGTTACATAGCCTACATAGAGCGATTTTCGACCTTTTGACATCTTATGTTAATTACTAATTCCATTACATCCACCTTGTATGATTTTCGTTTTTCCTACGGTAGTTAAATAAGAAATGCAGGCTATAAGATAACTCAAATGAATAAAAAAATTGTATCATGCTGTTGAAATGAAGGGTGATAGGCCTACTACTCCTTCTGATACCGTTTTAACGTTCACGTAATTTTCCAGGACGCTGAGGCTGTTGCGAGCCCCATTTCTCGTCAGGTAGGAGACATTGATAAGGCAACATGATAACATGTACTAAAACATATATGTAGAAATTGCTTTATTATACTTTTAATGTGCTTTAATTTTATTCCAGAAACGTAGTACAAACAATGCAAAGGTGAGACATCCTGGGAAACCAATATATTAGAGATACTTCACATTATTATGTATATATTTTCTCGATTTTATTTATTTCACCCACTCTGTTCAGATGGTGGAGGTGCTCAGTGTCACAGTACACTGTACGGTGGCTTCTCGGTTTGCTCACACAGTCATGACCTCCAGTGCTTTGAACAAAGCCAACTCCTCCCAGGAAATATTCTTCAAGGTGGACCTGCCCAAGACGGCCTTCATCACCAACTTCACCATGTGAGTAAGAAGGCAATTTAATTTTTTTTGTTTTGCGTTTTGATCGTTTGATAATTTTTTACCTTTCATGCTTCTTTATGTTTTCCCACTCTTAGGGAGATTGAGGGTCAGGTCTATATTGGGAAGGTGAATGAAAAAGAGAAGGCTAGGAAGCAGTATGACAAAGCAGTGTCTAAAGGGCAGACGGCTGGACTGGTCAAGTAAGTCACGGGTCACAACATGAATTCTAGTCTCAAACTAGACGACTTTCAGAGACATGGCGGTGAGGTCCTTCACATATTGTCTGTTGCAGAGCTTCTGGAAGGACGATGGAGACGTTCTCTGTATCCGTCAACATTAGAGCCAAGAGCAATGTGACCTTCATCCTGACCTATGAGGAGCTTCTTCAGAGGAAATTGGGCCAGTATGAGATTCTGACCCGAATTAACCCCAAACAGCTGGTCCAGAACTTTGAGGTGAATCCAAGTTCACAATCCCTTAAGTTTCCCTGTGCTCGGTATACTTTCACTAAATAGTGTGTGTGTGTGTGTGTGTGTGTGTGTGTGTGTGTGTGTGTGTGTGTGTGTGTGTGTGTGTGTGTGTGTGTGTGTGTGTGTGTGTGTGTGTGTGTGTGTGTGTGTGTGTGTGTGCAGATTGTGGCTGATATCTATGAGGCCCAGGGCATTGCCTTTGTGGAGGCCGCTGGAACCTTCCTTTCCAATGAACTCCTCCCACTGGTGGAAAAAACTGTCACAGACAATAAGGTATAAGAGAAGCTTCTCAAACGTTTCAGTGTCAATATATTTATATGATATATTATACATCAGTTATATTTATAAATGTAGTCAAAACCGGTCTGCGTTTCATGTACGATGGGGTTTCCATGCTATTCAAACCATCACATTTGAGCATTAACTAATACATTGGTCGCTCAGGCACACATCTCCTTCTCGCCCACGCTGGATCAGCAGAGGAAGTGTCCAGAGTGTGATGGGTCTCTGATCAATGGGGATTTCATCATCAAGTATGACGTGAAACGAGCGTCAAGCCTAGGAGACATTCAGGTCTGCTGTCAACAAATATATGAAACACAATGCTGACTTTAGTGGAGCAACATAGACCAGTTTAAACTGATCAATTCCACTTTTGTATTGCTACCTCCAGATCGTGAACGGATACTTTGTGCATTTCTTTGCTCCTCCGGATCTCCCCCGCATCCCAAAGAATGTGGTGTTTGTCATCGACAGGAGTGGGTCAATGTCAGGCACCAAGATGATCCAGGTACAGTGTGTGTGTGTGTGTGTGTGTGTGTGTGTGTGTGATATTTAGAGATTTGAATACACGTCTTCCCTTAATTGTTAAAGGTCTAACCGTAGATTGTAAATGCTCTTCAGACCCGAGAGGCAATGCTGGCCATTCTGCAAGACCTACACCATGAAGACCATTTCGGCCTCATCCAATTTGACCACACCATTCTCCAGTGGAAGAATTCTCTTATGAAGGCCACGAGAGAAAATGTGACCAACGCAATGGAGTATGTCAAGAGAATCAGGGATAGCGGAAGTGAGATTCAAACTGAGAATATCAAATCCGTCACACGCCTGTGACGTCTTCACAATTTAAATTTCAACTCCCTTTTTCTTAATTAATAAAAAGAGAAAAAATTACATGAAGTGCCATGATCTTCCTCCCCTCACAGGTACGAATATCAACGGCGCCGTGTTGAGAGCAGTGGACATGTTGAAGCGGGAAAAGGGAGGCACACAGACAAGTGTGGACATGATTATCTTACTGACTGACGGAATGCCCAATTCAGGTGAGTTCATGAGAAGATATGCTCACATGAAAACAGTTATCATCCTCAAAAGTCAAACAGAGACATTTATCAATTGTGACATTCTTGAAGTTTGGAACTCTTTCGTTCATATATTTTGTATAGGTGTTCAACAACAGGGATACAAAGTACAGGTGTGAGTGTTGACATGGCAAACTACAAATCATGGTTTAGGCCCCGTCCACACGAAGCCGATTTCATGGCGAAACCGCAAAGGTCTTGTACGGTTCGGCCTTCCGTCAACACGAAGCCGGCGAATCCGCTGACCGAAACCGCAAACTTCTGAAACCACCCTCGGAGGTGGTTTCAAATCTACCCGGTTTCGTTTTGGATTCGTGTGGACGCCTGAAACCGTAAACCATGACGTCATCGCCCTACCCCTCGACCCTCTAGCCAATGACTGTTAAGCCCGCGGAGTCTCAGAACTCACAACAACAAGGATTTCTGTTGCAGAAGCAGCGCCCCTTATGGGCCAGGCATGTGTGCTACAGCGTTTCTACAGATCTACCCGGTTTCGCTTGGCTTCGTCTTTACGGAGATACTGCGAAACCGGATAGATCGAAACCGTAACGGTTTCGGCTTTGTGTAGACGGGGCCTAACCTTTGTGTGGGCCAAACCCATCCGTTAATCTGTGGTGGTTGTGCCGTTCTGCATGTGTGGTTGGATTGGCTGCCTGCAGGGGAGAGCTCCCTCCCAAAGATCCAGAACAACGTGCTCAACGCCATCGGTGGTAACATGTCTCTGTTCTGCCTGGGCTTTGGGGAAAACGTGGATTACTCCTTCCTGGATGTGATGGCCAAACAAAATAAGGGACTGGCACGCAGGATCTATGAAGCCTCGGATGCAACCCTTCAGCTGCAGGTGAGGTGACTGAACTAGAAAACAAATACCAAGCAAAGAATTGATGAACAAACAAGGGAATTTTGAATTATGGGATGCATCCAATGTGAGCCATAAAATGTCCTGAACAATGTCGAAATATTGTCAGAGAATATCAGCAATGATCACATTCTCCTTTTTAGAGAAAACTGAAATGGGACAACATCAATAGTTGCACCATTTATTTACATACATACATACATACATACATACATACATACATACATACATACATACATACATACATACATACATACATACATACATACATACATACATACATACATACATACATACATACATACATACATGCGTACTGTAGCAGGCCAGTGGGTGTGGGGTTTCCACGCCACCAAGTTGCACAGATAAAACGACACAACACACAAAGCAGGTTCAACTTATGATGGTTTATTCACCTCGTAAACACAACCAGGGTTGGAAAAGGGTCATTCACCTCCTTAATGATCCAGTCCTCTCTGTCTCTTGCTCCTCCCAACTCAGGCTTGTGGTAGCCTGCTCTCTGCTCTGTGGTAGCCAGATGGGTGCCTGGCCTACCACTCCCCTCACTCCTCCCTGGCCTATGCCACAATACATACATACATACATGCATGCATACATGCATACAAAACAGGGTTAAGAGAGATATTTTAGGTATGCATATAGTGGAGAAAATGTATCCTAATACATTTCGGTTCCCAGGGTTTCTTTGAGGAGGTGGCCACCCCTCTGCTCTCTGAGGTGGACCTGCGTTACCCTGACAACGCAGTGGATTCCTTAACCCCTCATCACTTCAGTCAGTTGTTCAATGGCTCAGAGATCGTGGTGGCCGGGCGGCTGTCTGACAATGACATGGACAACTTCCTGGTGGAAGTGCAGGCTGATGGAGTGAGTTAACATGAATGTTAATAACTAACAGTGCATGAAGTATTTATGTATGTGGGTTTTTAAGTATGGTGTTTGTAAGTATCCAGACCAATTGTTCTGGATACTAGAAGGTAAGGGCAATGACGAGATTGTATACGAGAGTGGGAGGATCCTGTGAAGCAAGGGGGAAAAGGCCATCTGATGGAGAATGGAAACTGAGTCAGACTATAATAAAGCTGTATAATTGTTTGCTCCAACACAAGTAATAATAATAATAATAATAATAATAATAATAATACATTTAATTTAGAGGCGCCTTTCAAGACACCCAAGGTCACCTTACATAGCATATAGTCATCATACATTTTTTAAAAAACAAGACATTGTGGAAAAAATAAATAAATAAATAAATAAACATAAGCAATAAGAAATAAATAAAACAAAAACAAGACAAAACGAAACAAAGAAAAAAACAATCAAAACAGTGATCAGTTGGACGTTGTGTGCGAGTTTGAACAGGTGAGTTTTGAGTTGTGACTTGAAGGTTGTAATGGTGAAGTAAGTGCATACAAACTGTATGTGGTGGTATTTGCCCGCAAATAATGAAATTCACAAGATTCTGTGTAAACAGGGGAATCTTGTTTTGAGACATTGAATTCTTGAAAGTTAAATGTCCTGTTCTTGAGCACGGTGGTGAATTTTGGATCAAACTGGAGAATTGTATTGCTTCGACCCACAGTGTGCAATAGATAGCTCAGCAGGGAAAAAGTTTAATTTGTGTTTAGTTGACATGTTCTGCATACATTCATACGATCGTGAAGGGGGCACTTAATTCTGATTCATAAGTGAATGCTTAGGCTGTGTTCTATTTAATTAAAAATACATCCCCACCTACGTTTACTCTTGCGACTCATTGAAATGTTACTCTGCACTCAGAGTTCAGAATATCACACAGCCATTATTTTTGCTCAGCATTCTTACTGCGCGCCTCGGTCTCTGTGTTTGTGTGGATGCAAAATGAAGTGTAAACACAGAATCTAAACTTGTGGTTTGCTTGTGGGCACTATTGAAAGATACCTCGTCAGGGCAGTTCTTATGTGCTAACTTGTGTTGGACAAAACAAGGTTACAGCTATGGTAGCTACAAAACACTTGTTTGGAATATAATGAACGACAATGGCTCGTCGCTGCCAATTTTGGAACGTGCCTACACCGTGAGAGGGGGTGAGTTAAACAAATGTAGTTTGGTAGGGTTAGGGTTTGATTACATCTCGACATAGACAATATCAACAATTTACCTGGGGTCTTAGCAAACAAAAAAAAAAACCAAATCCTTTTTGATAAGGGTTAATTCTGGCGCTGCCACTAAAGGCTTGCATGCCTTTAAGATTCTAGGGTACTGCTGGCAAGATGTGAAGCAATCTCTTATCCTCGCTTGACCCTGGCCCGGCTGCTGATGACTTCCAGCAGTCCAAAGTGATGTTGTTGTTTTCTCTGTTCCCATTTAAACTTTTCTTCTGCCCCCTTCTTTTTTCCCTTCCCTGTTGTTCCCACTGTTGTTCCCACAGCATGGGAATGACTTCCAGGTGCAGGGAAAAGCCAGGGTGGCTGAGTGGGACCAGATCTATCCAGAGCAGGAGTACATTTTCGGGAACTTCAGTGAGCGCCTGTGGGCTTACCTCACCCTCCAACAGCTACTGGTCGCAAGGTCTGCATTTATTTAATTACATTCTTTACTTTTACTAAATAATCTTTAACGTGAAGGAGAAAATCAAACATATATTTATAATACCAGAGTTATTGATTCCAAATGGGAGAATCTTCAAAATACTACTCCAAAATACTTCTCGTCAAGTTAACCAGCAATTCACAGTCACACACATGAATTGTGTATGGCTGTGATTAAATGTTTAATAAGGAATTAAACGTGTGCGTTAAAATGTGCATACAATAGACCTACTTAAATTATTATGAATGGCCAAAAATCTAATTTCAGTGAGCTGGGTTCACCGGAGGAGAAGAGCAACGCCACGGCCAAAGCCCTGGAGATGTCCCTGAAGTACAGCTTCGTCACGCCCCTCACCTCCATGGTGGTCACCAAGCCAGAGACCGAGGATGGTCCCAGCGGGCCCCTCATAGCAGACAAGCTGACTGAGGGTATGGAGAGCTGAACGAGGAGCAGTAACAGAGGAAGTCTTTGCTGTCTTCATGCATGTGAATCAGGGAGTTTTGGGAAGATTCCCAAACGGCCGCTCTATTCCCGGCTGAACCGGCTGTTTTTTTTCTGTGGGACTGTGTGACCGCGGCCTGTTGTTGGCCGGTCTGGGTCAAAAGGTCCCGGGATACTTATTTGCCCAAGTACGGCCCTGATGATAATGATGTGTTATGTAAGGGGTTCCGATTGTCAGAGCTTGACTATGCCTTTAATGGATATATTTTGGCGATCATGAAAGAGCAATTGGTTTATTATGAATGCAACCATGATGAACTGCCATCACACAAGGACTCCTAAGGCCATATTTTAACAGTCTGAAACGCAAGTGATAAGCGCGAAACGCAAGTAGCGTTGGGGGCGGATCTCTGGCGCTGTTGCTATTGTACCGGCGGATAAATGACTCTTGCGCCTGCCCGACCCAAATCTAAAATGGGTTGGTCTGAAAACTGTAGGTAGGCATAACGTGCAACAAACCAATGAGAGTGCCATCTCCTTTAAGGGCCATGAGCGCATTTGAATTTGACGAGTTGATATTTTGACAGCGCGTTTGCAGTCTCCGATGAGACGGATGCATGACCACATGAATTTCAAACTTCAAATGGCTCAGTCTATGGCCAAATAATAGGCCTAATTCACACATGGAATAGCATTTCTTCTACGACTTCAGAAACACTGAGTCGTCATGCAATTTTCAGCAAAGAGAACTTAACACATATATTAAGTTTGGCGGTCCTGTGGCCGCAACTGTGGGTCGACTTAATGATATGCTGCAATACATTAACAGACATAGTTTCTTACCAGTATATATACATTATCGTTATTGACTTGTGTTATACATATACATGTGTCCCCCTGTTAATATACATTGCCATGGCCTGTATTATACGTAGCGTATTTAGTTTGCGTGTGTTTAAACCAGGGGTGCCCAACCAGTCGATCGCGGTCTACCAGTAGATCGCCGACAGATCCCAAGTCGATCGCGAGGGGTGAAGAAAAAAAAAAAAAAAAAAAAAAATTTTTTTTTTTTTTTTTTTTAATGAAATTAAATTTGCGCGGGACATATACGCGCGGTAGCGCATGTGCTGTTAACAGCAGTTGAAAGCCGTCAACAGTAGTTACACACTCCTAAACGTTGGCATGGCTGAGGGGAAACAAGCTAAGACCTACCATTTTCACCCTGAGTGGGAGGAAGATTATTGATTATCGTTGAGAAGGTGCCGTGCGCAGACGGAATGAAACCCCCACTGAAGTCCGTAGGTTCACGATACAACCCCCCCCCCCGTCAACAATTGTTCTCTACCCCCCCCCCCCCCCCCCCCGGCTTGAAGGTAGGTTTGCTGGTAGATCTCGGGAGGTTGGCTACTTGAAAAGTAGATCTTGGGTCAAAAAAGGTTGGGCACCCCTGGTTTAAACAGATGGGTGTACACAAGTGCGCGCCAAGCATCACCCGCATTCATTCATTCTTCTAAACACGCAATCGCGGTAAAAAATATGTTTCCTCACGATCAAATACTCATCAATCCTAAAATGTATGGCCTTGTACACGATGTCTGTGTCAAGAAAATATGGGTTTGCTGTACAGTTTTTGCAGATGCACAGCTGTGTTTTCCCAAATAACTACTGAGCACGCACTAATGCTGCAACATGTACAGTCCATTGACCCGCTTTCCCCGAGCTTCATCATAGTCAAAGTGTAAAAACTAGCATAGCTAAGATATCATGGCCACCGTCCGCCATGTTTGTTTAGGCTTCAGTAACATTTGGTCATTGCAAGATTGCAATTGAATGAACTACTACAGTGTAAATTCATGCAGCCCCCATGGATTTTTTTTCTTTCCACAATCCACATCATCATCATAATATTTCAGTTATGCTAATCGTTTGCAATCCTGTGTATAGCCTACTGGTGTGTGTAAGATTATGTTGCAGCTCCGACCTGCCATGGTACGTCAAAATAGCAACGGCAACTGCGTCATCCGCTAGTGCGTGGTTTTTTCGATCTGTAAAATAGCAGCATGAATCCTTTTGAGCTGAAGCACACCTCTGCTTTTCCCCGACACGCCTCTCAAACCGCAAGTTTGGTGGTGGGAGTCTGCTGCGGGGAAAAATTTGCTTTACGCCAGTTGCAAACTAGCAACGATGCCTGCTTCAGTGTAGAAAGTAAATTGTGCTGGTTGCAAGATAGTGCCCTTAGTGTTTAAATCCTGGCCTTTGTTTCCATGTTTGTTGTATTTGTACTGATTTTAATATTTCTGATCTCATGTCTACAGGAGAGCGACGTTTTGTGGAGAAGGATGGTATGAATTTGACTGACCATTCACTGGTTTGACAACTTGTTATATCTTGGCTGTGTTTCTATGTATATATTTATATCTCTATTTCTAAATTTGTGACTAGTCAGGGCACAAGCAGCCCCGAAAGACAGTGCTAGGAAAGCCCAAAGCGGTGAGAAGCTCTCCTCACTCACACTCAACACTCACTGTCAACATATCCACATACTGCACACTCTCCACACTCACCACACTTCCCCCCCCTTTCCATTAAATGCTCTCCTTCCACCCCATGTTGTTTAAAGTTTATGATCCCAGGTCTACAAGACAGAGAAAGAGTGCGGAGAGAAGCGTCATGAAAGTCAATGACCATTCACTGGTTTGGCAACCTTTGAATCTTTGCACTTTTCTTACACTTTACATCTATGTTTTTGTATTTGCGGCTTTAGTAAGGTCCAGACCGGCAGCTAGACAGAGGAGTTACGATAATGGTGAGGAGCTCTTCACACTCTACACCCCACACTCCCCAAACATGCCACCATCTCCACACCCTCCACCCTGTCCACACTCTTCACATTATTCCTCAAACTCCGCACTTTTCACATGCACGCACTTTTCACCTCCACACTATCTGCCCTCCTGTAGATGAAGGCAAATGTAACTGTTTTGGTAATATGTAGAAGACCACCGTTTTGTCAACACAGCACTTTTACACAAGCCAATTCTTCCACCAACCCAATCCTGATTTCTGAACATCAGACTATACGCAAAGGGAAATGGCAATCTTGCAATGAACAAATGTTACTGAAGCCTAAACAAACATGGCGGACGGTGGCCATGATATCTTAGCTATGCTAGTTTTAACACTTTGACTATGATGAAGCTAGGGGAAAAGCGGGTCAATGGACTGTACATGTTGCAGCATTATTGGGTACGTTAGTGCGTGCTCAGCTGTGTAGCTCCCTTTCTAAACAGTTATAATGTTATATATGTTGCATATTTCTAATCAATTACAAGTTATGTTTTGCATCAACTCGAGTAAGTTATGTAAGAATTATCCTAACTACAAGAAAGAACGCTCTGCGCCAGTTGCAAACTAGCAACAACACATGCGTCAGTGTAGAAAGTAAATTGCGCCGGAAGCAAGATGGGGCCCCCACTCTCTAAACCCACTATATATTCTTATAAAGAAATAGATACTTAAATATATAATCAATCTGTCAAATTATGTTTGGATTGTCTTGTTTTTCTTGGTACTATCTGTACTTTCTGAATAGTTTTAAGATTTCCAATGCAATAAACTAAATATTTAATATAAATTGTAAGCACTGTTACTGGTAAATATGTTTATATTCATTTTATGTTTGACGGTTATTGAAGGTCAACTTTAAATCAGACTTTTCAATACAAATGCTGATTCCATGAAAGTGCATCACGCAACATGAATATGTTTGTTAATTTCTATATGTATATGAATGGAACTTAATGTTTTTTTTTGTGTTGCTATTAAGTGGATGGAGATCCTCATTTTATGATAGAGCTGCCAGAGAGAGAGGACGCACTGTGCTTTGACATCAACGGATCACCTGGAACCATCTTGAACCTGGTTAAAGACTCCTCCTCAGGTGGGCCACCATCCCTCTCACGCAAATGTTATACACAGGCTTCATTTTCTGAAGAACATCATGCAAAATGGAATTCTAAAACATATATTCCTTTGTAGGTTTTCTGGTTAACGGGAAACTCGTTGCGAAAAAGCAAAAGAAAGCGAGCGCGAGTGGACTCAAGACCTACTTTGACCACATCGGTGTGGACCACCAAGCCCTGGGGGTGAGGCTTGAGGTGACCACTGAGTTCATCACTCTGTCCCAGGACGGTCAACAGGTCAAGCTGCTGTGGTCAGATCAAGCTTCCCTCAAAGGACCAAGGTGAGTAAGATGTCTGCTTATGTTTGTGTCAATTTTCACCTGTGTGTGTGAGTTGACGTGATCCCGTGAGATTTTGGGAGTTTGCAGACAAGAATAACCGGATTGAAGTCTCCTGCAACTATATAAACCTAATTAAAAAAGGATAATGAAGGTTGAGATGGAGGCGCACTGCGGTGATGATAATTTGATATTCGCTTCCAAAACAAAGTGGCTTGTTGAAGGGCAGATTTATTTCAGATAAGGGATGCTCTAAAAACATTGGATAATATTTCTTATAAGAGATTGATATTCAACGTGTTTTTTTCTAACATCAAGGACATCTCGTGGCACTCTGAGAATCATGTGTAAAACATTATCAAACGTGTATAATAGGGTAATCAAATAGGAAAGGTTGATAATTGATTATTATTAGGTTGATTATTATTGAATAAAATAGCCCAATAAGATAACCGGTTAATACATTTGTGCAATCATCGATGCACAAATAACGTATTACTGCCTTAACTTTTATTAGCAATTTAATCTGCCTCTCGTGTTTGTGTATTTCAGTGTGAAGCTTAAGGTGATGAACAACAGCAGTCTGACCGTGACCATAAGGGACTACATCAAGTTTAGAGTGGTCAGGCACACAAAGGTGTGGAGTAAACGGCACTACCATCAGGATTATCTGGGATTCTACACATTGGAAAGTCATCGTGTGTCCCAGGAAGTCCACGGCCTGCTAGGTAAGGCTCTGTCCACTAGGGGGCATACGTTAGCTATCTTTCTACTGAGGCCATCGTAGATGATTTATAAGCACATTACACCTCAGAAGTGTTGGTTTTCATATGGAAATCTGTTGATGCGAAATTATGAAGTTACAGGAAACTGCTCAGAATACCACATATATATTTATAGTATTTTATGCTATAGATGGAAATTATTATGTATTTATTTATGTGTTTCTTTAATAATTACAAATTGTGATCCAGGTCAGTTCTACCATGGGATTGGGTTTGAGGTTGGAGATCAACGTCCAGGAGAGGCTCCTGAGAAACCAGACGCCACCATGTATGTCAAAGGACATCAGCTCAATGTGACCAGGTACACCTGCTACCTTACCCCACTTTATTAGTAAAATCTTTACGTTATGTTTAAAACATTTTTTTGAAACAATCGTGTTTCTTTGTCCTTCCCCGGCAGGAGCTGGCATCAAGACTTCAGGAAGGATGTGCAGAGCGGAGTGCATGTTCCCTGCTGGTTCGCTCACAGTAATGGAACAGGACTCATTGACGGGAGTGCTTCAGATTACATTGTGTCAGGCCTCTTTAAGACTGACAAGTAGGTAGTATCATTGATTACATAGCCAGACACTTCAGGCCGGCTAACAGCCTCTCTATTTCAATCACCTCTCAGTGGCAGCCCAGGGACCACAGGGATTGGAGAAGTTCCATATCCCTGATAAAGGGGCCATTTGGCTAACTTTAATTTCAGCTACTTATTGCATAGGTCTGGTTGAGGAGTTTTAACGGAAGGAGCCACTCATTGGCACTTATGAGTTCAGATCAAGGATCCATCTGTAATCTGTGTACGATATTTCTAAACAAGCGTGTTCTCCATGATATCTGAAATCTTTGGTTGCCTCCAGGGGGAGTTGTTGCTGTAACAATGGAGGAGGAGAATTAGGGATTTAGTAGTAGTACTTATTCCAACTGTTGAAGTGACGACATTAAGCCGATTATCTCAAAGTATTTTTTTAATATTCTCATATTATTTCTAAATTGTATAAAAAGGAAAAACTGTGCCAAAATCTTGTAATGTAATGCAGCACAAATTATGCTTCATTAAAAAAAAATACAAAACCAAAACATTTTATTGTTATTATTAAGCAAAAGTGATTGACAATAAAGAAACTACGACAGATTCAAAAATACTTTGAAAAGGTTTTTATCTTTTATCTAAGGACAAATGATGATGATTTGTGATGATGATGGTTTGAGGTAAAAACCCATGGTTTTGTGAGAATGTCAAGACCTTCGGCAGGGATTTGGAAGAGCTGTGTTTGCCATGCGCTCCGTTGCTGATTAGCTGGTTGATGCTTGTCTCAAAGACCAACTTCGGTTTCCCCAAACAGAGGTTCACAGAATAAATGTTTGCAAATATTTACTCTAAGGGGTCACGTATCAAGAGTTGTTTCTTTGTTCTCCTTGTACTCTTGGGCACCGCTTTTGTCGATAAAACACAAAACACATATTTGACATGACCAGGTTAATTTGGTAAATTCGACTATAATGAATGTTGTTTACATGTTAAACATATGCAGACCATTAAAGAGGAGTGTTAATCCACTTAATCCAGGCATTGTATGTTTATTGAACATACAATGGCCAAAATACAATACACACATTATACAGTATATATATTTATACACACATGACATGTGAGTTGTCATGTTTTCAAGCCTCTTCATCGAAATATTTGAGTATGTGAACTCCTCACTCCACAGTTTGCCAGCCCGTGTTGCGTGTCTGCAGTGTTAGTCCTGAGATCCAGGGCATTTGTGGTGACCCCATTCATGTCGGAAGTTCAGGAGTTGAGAGTGGGGTGACCAGATGTTGCTGATTTGGGGGGGGGATGGTGGCCAGATGAGGTGCCGGGTCCCCAACTAATACTGTCACCTGGACAGAGTCCTCAAGTGGGTTAGATAACATTCGCAGAGTTTGCCTCTCCCAAATTAATTGTGAGTCAGTATGTTCCCAAACAGGCATGATACTGCTGTTGTGGAGAGAAGCATGACAGCTGCAAGTCTGGTTAGGTATTTTTACCATAAGAACTTGTAAGGCTCAGTTATATTGCTTAAAAAACTGTTACGTATATATATCATATCACTTATGTATATGTAATGCAATATTTGATGTGAGTTTTTGAATTTTAAAGAAATACACACATCAAATCTTGCTTTACCTATGCATACAAAATTACAAGATATGTCTTGATAGATAACATAATGACTAGATATGTGTCATAACAACCAATATCTAGATATGTCTTGATATCTAACCTACATGTGTCCAAGGTAATAATATAATGAGTCTTAGTACCTAACCTAGTGACTAGATATGTGCCTTAGTAACTAACCTAATTACTCTTATTCCCAAAGACTAGATGTCTAGGTTACTAACCTAATAAAAAGCCTGGATTCTTAGGGTAGCGATTTCTTAACACCACCCTAATGACTAGAATAAGACCTTGAGTTGGATATCTTAATACACACGCCTTGAACAAGCAAAAGGTAAAGAAACAAGTTGAATTCCTCTGTGGCGATACTTCCCTTTAATAAAAATATATTCTGTAACGGTCAATGCCAAAGACAAGCATTTTTACCGGGCGTTCATTGATGGGGCATTGTGGCCCAGGTTTCAGAGGACGGATACAGAGCTCTCGATCAATACCGGACCAAGTTCAACAAGGTTTATGTCTTGATAGCTAAATTAATGTCCTAACGATGACTTAATGGAAAGCTATGTCTTCATAAAATAAATAGTCTTGTAGCATAATAACATGTTATGTTTGATTTCTCTATTGCGAAACAAGCGTTAATCGTAGCCTATCTGTTTGTTTTACATAACGCAATAGATATTTATTAATAAACATCATGATTTCTAAATGTCCATATGGAATGTTGAATTGGTACTGGTAATTATTGTTATAATAACCATTATTATTGTGAATAATACAATGCTTTCCTTATACGAAGCAAAATTCATGACACAATACTTATTTCCCTGTCATTCCTGTCATTTTCTTTTGGGACTTCTAAAGCAAGAATCTCCTAAACGAGTATTCTTCTGAAACTTTTACTGGGATGTGATCAGTAGGCCCATGTGCAGGGTGCGTGTTTAGGGCCTGCACACGAGGAGTAGGCTATGCATTTGAGAGCGTAGTGTATGTGACTGCATGTGTGCATGTTTTCGTAAGCTTGGGTGATTCGCACCAGATGTGGTTCACTCGGGGTGTCTGCGACAGAGAGGCCGCACTGTACTTCACTGAGCTCGAGTTGTGAAAAGCAAACATGCAACTTCTTTCACACATGGCTGACATTAATATCTCTGCTGTATTCCTCCACCCCACCCACCCTCACTCCGGCCCCACTCCACCCTACCTCCTTTAAAAGAAATGAAGATAGGAGCTGCATGTCTCGCTGTGGGTCGGGGGAGATCTTTACGTAGTTGCAAGGGGATCCATGAATGCGCTGATGTTCGGCCAACAGGAGGCAGCAACGAGCCATACATGTACAGCTGTTTATTTATCCAACACGAGTTCCTCCGTTGGGTGAAATCATGTTACAGTGTCGGGCTTCTTACTATTATCACACTTTGGATATTTATTCTATCTGATTGTGGTTTAGTAATCTCCAGCGCTTTAATATCAATGATAATATTTTAGAGAGGAACGTTCCTTTTCTCAAGTTTTACATTGAAACAAACAACAGCCCTATTTTGTGACACAACACAAAAGAGCGTGAAGAACAAATTGCATTCTGGGATCAATACTCCTTTCAGTGACGAACTCAAGAGAGGAACATGTAAGGGAAGAAATAAAAAGTCGAAATGATGTGAATTAAAACACTGCGCTGCATTGTTCAGCAGCGGTCCTTCACTCCTTCAGGTGCCCTTCCCTCTACCTTCATCCTCACCTCTCACCCCCACCGCCACCTCCTCCAATACCACACACACACACACACACACGCTCTCTCTCTCTCCTCTTACTGCTTGCTTTACCTTTTGTCCCCGTGTGAATATTTCACATTGCTGCTGCCGCTGGTGCGTGATGCCCCAGGACTGAGACCCCATTGTGTGGGCCGTGGGTGCCTCGGTATGCAGGCACCCGGCGCGTGGTGCGCCATGACACGCGTGTGGCCCCTGACGCCGGCCTGCCGGCCCCTGGCCGGCCCCTGCCCCCCGCCTGCCTGCCTGCCTGCCTGCCTGCCTGCCTGCCTGCCTGTCTACCCACCCGCATGTTTGCCCTCTTGCCCTGCTTGTGTATTTGCCCGCCTGTTTTTCTATAGTTGTGCCTGCCTGCCTGTCTGGCTGGCTGTCTGCCCGCCTGTCCCTCTGACTTCAGCATCTGTTTGTTTCCACCTGAGAAATACGGCCAGACCTGGCAGGAGACATCAACATTCACACAGCTGATACAACCTTTATTATGAAGGGAAAACAAAGATGCATGTCGAAAGTTTATGTTGGGTTTTGTAACGCCTCACGCTTATTGACTCTTCTTTTTGCTCTATGACCACATTAAATCCAGTGTCGTTTAGATTTTTTATGTTTTTAATTGAATCAGTTTGCATGTTGCACTCTGATTGAGAGTGGAGATTCTGTGTTTGGTTGAGCTGGGTGGCTGGGAGGAGGGCCACTGTGTGTGTGTGTGTGTGTGTGTGTGTGTGTGTGTGTGTGTGTGTGTGTGTGTGTGTGTGTGTGTGTGTGTGTGTGTGTGTGTGTGTGTGTGTGTGTGTGTGTGTGTGTGTGTGTGTGCGTGTGGGATGGGGGTGCTATACTGCAGTGTAGATCCCGGGGGGGGAGAGAGAGAGAGTGCGAGAGAGAGGTGAAAAGTTGAACAGCGTTGTTGACCTTCCTTAGCGCCAGGGCTCTGAAGTCAGGAGCAGGACGGAGGCACGAGGAGGATATCTCATATTCTTCCTCTCTCTCTCTCTCTCTCTCTCTCACTCACTCACTCACTCACTCACTCTCTCTCTCTCTCTCTCTCTCTCTCTCTCTCTCTCTCTCTCTCTCTCTCTCTCTCTCTCTCTCTCTCTCTCTCTCTCTCTCTCTCTCTCACTCTTTCTCCCTCCCTCCATCCCTCTATCTCTCTCTCCATCCCTTCCAGAGGAGCCGTCATCACCCGCCCCTCCCACGCGGAAACAATTAGCATCGGCGATAAGGCGCCGCACATATTCCATCTTTTCTCTCTTATCTCATCTCTCGTGTTTGTTTGGGGCTTTATTTTCCCCTCCGTGACGAAAGTCTTTCTGTGTCTTTCTGTCATGCCGCTGTTACATTAAACTTGCATCTGAGCTGAGTGAGAGAGAGAAAGTCAGAGGGAGAGAGAGAGACAGAGAGAGAGAGAGACAGAGTGTGAGTTAGGGGGAGAGAGAGAGAGACTAAGTGGGGCCGTGTGTTTGTCATGGAGCTGAATTCCAGATGGAGAGATAATGAAGGAAACAAGCAAACATAAAGAAGACAAAAATAGAGTGAATAAAAAGGCAGACTGACAGACGACATGAGGAGGGGATTTTGGGGCAAACGGGGCAAAACACAAA
Source organism: Gadus chalcogrammus (assembly GCF_026213295.1). NCBI lineage: Eukaryota > Metazoa > Chordata > Actinopteri > Gadiformes > Gadidae > Gadus > Gadus chalcogrammus. The sequence goes on from NC_079424.1 coordinate 17,533,649, forward strand.
CCTTTATGTGTGTGTGTGTGTTTGTTTTGTTCTGGAAGGTATGCGTGTTGAAATGTCACACCTCTTTGTGTTTTTGTGTTAGTCTGTGTACACATATTTGAATTGTCATGGTATACATCGCTGGTTCAGAATCACCCGTATGCCTTCTTTATTCACTACAAACAACATGGAACTACAATGCTAAAGTAAATGGGTGTTCTGGCCTCTCCCTATAGGAGAGGCGCTCACACGACAGAAGACGTGCTCCGCGCTCCCATCTGTTTTAGTTTTGGAGGGTTGTGATAACCTCAGACTGCCCCCGATTGGATTTAATCTTGCCCCTCATCTCTTTGGGTTGGTCAGCTGACAAGCATGCTGCGCCGCCATTGGTCAGCTTGCTACCGGGGAAGAGGAATTTGTGTAGCGTGGTGTTGAGTTAGCAGTTAGCCGGTGAGAAGTTTAGACTGCCATTTGCAACCATAACAATCTCAAAACACAGAAACACAGAGGGAATGTTTGGGATGAATGTCAGCCGTAAGAGCTAACCTGTCAGAAAGGCATCATCTTCCCGTGCACCCTTCCGTTCTGAGGGTAAACGAGTGTACCTAGAGTGAGTGGAAGTGTCTATTAAGAGTGAGAGAGCATGAGTATAAAGAGTTAGCGAGCACGACCAAAGACTGAGAGCATGAGTATACATACAGAGAGAGTGCATTAGCATATATACAGGGTCCAGAGCATGAGTATAAAAAGTGGGAGAACATGGGTACATGAGTATAGATAGAGTGAGAGAGCATCAGTATAAAGAGTGAGAGAGCATGAGGATATATAGAGTGAGAGAGCATGAGGATACATAGAGTGAGAGAGCATGAGGATACATAGAGTGACAGAGCATGAGGATACATAGAGTGAGAGAGCATGAGGATACATAGAGTGGAAGAGCATGAGGATACATAGAGTGAGAGAGCATGAGGATACATAGAGTGAGAGAGCATGAGGATACATAGAGTGAGAGAGCATGAGGATACATAGAGTGAGAGAGCATGAGGATACATAGAGTGGAAGAGCATGAGGATACATAGAGTGAGAGAGCATGAGGATACATAGAGTGGAAGAGCATGAGGATACATAGAGTGAGAGAGCATGAGGATACATAGAGTGAGAGAGCATGAGGATGCATAGAGTGAGAGAGCATGAGGATACATAGAGTGAGAGAGCATGAGGATACATAGAGTGAGAGAGCATGAGGATGCATAGAGTGAGAGAGCATGAGGATACATAGAGTGAGAGAGCATGACAAAACGGTTCACATTTTCAACAGAAGTTTGTAATCCGCCTCGACCCCGGCGCCTCTCCTCTTCCATCAGCTAGGATATTTTGGAGCGAGCTCTTCTTCTCCATCCTCCTCCTCATCCAACCTTGTGGTTTCCTACCTCCTAATGCACACGTCCTCTGTAGGCCTGGCATCACGACACACGATACAGTGGCATAGACGTGAAGCACCACAGCTCTGTGTTTGGTTATATTTCGTGAGCCACGGTGACCTCTGCGTCGTCTTGGCCCCCCCGGTGTGAGGCGTCTGCTCTGGGCTGCGGAGAGCTGCTAGATTAGATCAGAGCTCCACTCTGTTTGTTTGTTTTGATTTGGGAGGGGCCGCTCCCCCCCCCACAGCCACCCACTCTTGTTGTTGTCCCTCCCCAGGATTCCCCCCGAGGGCTCACACACACACACACACACACACACACACACACACACACACACACACACACACACACACACACACACACACACACACACACAGACACCCATACACATATACACACACACACACACACAGATATATACACACACACACACACACACACACACACACACACACACACACACACACACACACACACACACACACACACACACACACACATATACACACACACACAAACACCCATACACAAATACACACACACACACATGCATACACACACACACACACTTATACACACATATACACACACACACACACACACACACACATACACACACAGACACCCCCTACCTACCACACTCTCCCCTGACCCCACACTCACCTTTTCACACTCAAGTCCTCGTCCAGGCATCCTAGATCCTAGCCCCCCCCCCCCCCCCCCCAAAAAAAATATGAGAAGAAGAGAAGAAGAGAGGGCTTAGTGTCCAATCGACCAAATCACAACCAGACCCCCTCATCCTTGGAGCCTCGGACAGCAGCACCACCCAGAACCTTCTAGAACCAGCTCCGAACCCCCGGGCCCCGCTGTAGGCTTCAGGGAGAAAGACAAGATGAAAATAACATCACCCTTTGATGTGTTGGTTGGGTCCCAGGTCCCCCCCCCACTGTAAGGGCGAGGTCTGAGCTGTATAGGTTCAGAGCTGTGCTCCAGGCCATGGGAAGATACTGTTATTCCTGACAGTGTGCCATGCCGGGTGTTTAAACCATGTCTCTGTGGAGTTCCAGCTTGAGTTTGGCATGTCATTAAGACTTTCATTAAAGTCGCAGGAGGTGTACCAAACCAACGGCCGGGGTGGGTTGAGAAGAAGCCGTAACCATGTTGCTCGCCGACCATTTCAACGGCTATGCTTCACGGTTTGAAAACAACACAACTAAGCACTTCTTTGGTTCAGAATGATTGGCCCGAATGCTGTCTTTCTCCGAGGCGACTGGAAAGTGCTGCGGTGTCTGTTGACGGCTGTACTTCTGTCTGTCCTCCTCTTCGGTCCCTCTGTCTGTCCGCCTCTTCTATCCCTCTGTCTGTACTCTTCTATCTCTCTGTTTGACCTTTGTCTGTCCACCTCTTCTGTCCCTCTGTCTGTCTCTCTGTCTGTACTCTTCTATCTCTCTGTTTGACCTTTGTCTGTCCACCTCTTCTGTCCCTCTGTCCGTCTCTCTGTCTGTACTCTTCTATCTCTCTGTTTGACCTTTGTCAGTCCACCTCTTCTGTCTCTGTTTGACCTCCCCTCCTTCTCTCTGTCTGTCCCTCTATCTTTCCTCCATTTCTGTCTCTCTGTCTGTCCAACTATTCTGTCCCTCTGTATGTTATTATTACAGCTTATTTCCAGTTACTGCTCTTCCTATAAAGCTATACACCCAACTTCAACAGTTTTGCCACGAGGAATACCCCCCCCCCCCCCCACACACACACACACACACACACACACACACACACACACACACACACACACACACACACACACACAACTCCCCCCCTTGACCTCTGCTTCATCTCTCACAAGGCCTGAGGCCGAGGCAGCTTGGCACCAGACAGTTATTCAGACCCTCGGGCTGAGAGAGAGACAGTCAGACACAGAGAGAGAGAGAGAGAGAGCGAGAGAGAGAGAGAGAGAGAGGGAGAGAGAGGGGGAGAGAGAGGGAGAGAGGGAGAGGGAGAGGGAGAGGGAGAGAGGGAGATGGAGTGGTGGGGGGTCTGGAAAAGAGAGAGTGAGATAAGAGACCGAGGGGAATGAGTAGGAGGGAGGGGGGAGGGCAGGGGGGATATTTCCTGGTCATTTAGTTATTAACATATTTATTCACTTCACATTTCCCACATATTTTCGAACTAAGTGTGGAGTTTCCTACGTTTGAAAAAAACAAACTCTTTTGACAAGTTTGATTGAAATATTAAGCCTTGGTCTGACTGGAATTGCATTAAAAACAAAGAAGAGTCATCCATTTTAAAAGTTCTGCAAACTAATTCACCCCTTTGACTACAACTGTTGTCTTTGTAGTTCTTGCTCTCTAAATCTGTTCTTTTTGAAACAAGTAAATTTGTTATTCTGTCATAAATTAATTTGGCCTTTTTATTACGTTTCATTTAGTTTCTAATCCCATGAAACAGGAAATAAAAGGCAGAAGCTGTGATTGGATTAACAGCGGACTTTGTAAACACTGACCCTGTGTGACGCACCTCCTTCATAGGGAGGTCCCTCGTAGCAGCAGACCAAGCCGTCTTTAAAGGGAATAAAATAGAAACAACAAGTTGGTGAGGCTCGCTGTGGAGCCTTTGTCATGCGCGGCTGTGTCCATTTTGTTTTTCTTCGTTCCTGCTAGTTTGGGGTTGTCTTTGAGCTTTGCTTTGAGCGATTAGTGGCCAGGACTTCTGAATGAAGACATTTTCGTAGAGTCTTTTGTTCCTCTTTTGAATATTCACCGTCACATCAATTAATGACATGGGGAGTATTAGCTAGGCTATACTGTATATTAAAGGATAATCCATTTGAAAGAAAAAAAATGTATGCATATATATATATATATTTATTTGTATCAATTGTGGAGCAGCTGCTGTATTTTCTAACACGTTAAATTGAGGGCTCCTTTGCTCCAGATGAGATGGGAGTTTATTGTATCAGACAAGTGATGTCGGTAAGCCATGCCACCAGAGAGAGCGGTATCACCAGAGGCATCGCTCGAAATCTGAGTTGTGCCATTACACTGAGGAGAAGCCCAGTGTCTCGACGAGAGGGAGAAGCAGAGAGACTCGCGGGGAGAGAGAGAGAGACACAGAACGGATTGTTCCGCAATAGACTGACGGACCTTTTAGCCTTATCTTCCTGAGCTTCTCTTACAGAAAACCAAGGAGAGAAGGGAAAGAATGCCCCGCTCTTTCTCTCCCCGCCGCTCTGCCATTCTCTCGTTTCTCCCCGTCGGCCTCGGCCTCCCTACTTCATTTCTTCCTCCCCCTTTGTCCGTTCATCTTAACCCAAGCGCTCCTTTAAAATCCTCTTAACCCCTGCACTCCTTCCTTTGTCCGCCTCCCTCAATATCTCACCTTGATGTTTTAATATCTTGTTTCTCTCCCCTCCCGTCGGCCGTTCCCCGGCTCCCCGGCTCGCTCTTAGGCCTCATTGCCTCTGCAGATTGGTCAGAAGACAAGCGGCTGATACTGTTACACCCTCTCAGCATCCATCCTACCACGCCGATCTGCGCCCGGACCGTACACATCACGGCTGGGGAGGTGACGCGCAAGAAGGGGAGGGGGGGGTTGCTGGACATTGTGCCCCCCCCCCCCCCCCACACACACACACACACACACACACAAACACACACTCCATTTACATTTGCTTGCAAGTGACACATTTAGTGCACGTTTGGATTTCCTGCATGTCACATTGATGTTTCGGTGCCTGCCCCGCCCCACCCTACGCATCTCTCAGATTATAGTGCGTACGTACACACACACACACACACACACACACACACACACACACACACACACACACACACACACACACAGACACAGACACAGACACAGACACACACACACACACACACATACATGCGCTTAGGCATAAAAAAATATTGATATATATATAGACGTAGAGAAGACACACACACACACACATTGATCTATTTGGCTGTGGCTCTGACAAAACGGATGATAATTAGATATGAAAGAGCGGCATGCAGGGCGTGGCGCGCGGGCCGCTATGATGCTAACGCACTATTAATGAGATAGGTCTTATCTGCTCTCCTCCCAGGAACTCTGCCTTTGATCGCCCCCGACGCAGTCGACTTAATACAGTTTTGATTGATAGGCAGAGATGACGAGAGAGGGGGAGAGAGAGAGGCGCCGTGGACTGGGGGTTGGTATTGGTGCGGCTTGCGTGTGTGTGTGTGTGTGTGTGTGTGTGTGTGTGTGTGTGTGTGTGTGTGTGTGTGTGTGTGTGTGTGTTTGTAGTGGGGCGTTATTTCCCCCCGATGCGACCAAAACGATGCCCTTCACATGATGAAATAACTAGCAGTGCTACTTTAACCTCACGGATGCAACTCAGAAACCTGTCATCCCACTCTCTTGTGCGTTAAATACTGTGCCTTGGTTGTACACACACACACACACACGCAAGCACACAAACACACACCCACACACACACACACACACACACACACACACACACACGCACACGCACACACACGCACGCACACACACACACACACACTCTCTCTCCACTGCAGCTGCAGATATAAATTCTCCCAGACAGCCGAAGCGCCCGGCGTATTCAGTCACCGTAAAGCCCAACTATAACTCAGGGCCCCGGAGATCTGGTGACTCAGACGGGGCCGGGGCTGTGCTGCACTGGGCCGGGGCCCGGGCCGGGCCGGGGAGGAGGACGGAGATAAGGCCGTCTCTCTGACTGGATATGAGTTATAGCCCACCCTGGAGGACGATGCTAACAGCGACCGCCTCGGACAAAAACGCACCGCTGCGATAGGTCCACCTAGTGAGTGTACTCCCTTGTAGAGAGGGGGTGCTGGAGGAGGAGGAGGAGGTGGGGGGGGGGGGGGGGGGGTGGAGGAGGTGGGTGGGTGGGCGGGGGTCCCGGGGCAGAGATAACAGCCCCCGCACTGAATAACACCTTGTTAGGGTTGAGGTGTGTGTGTGTGTGTGTTCTTGGGTGTGTGTGTGTGTGTATGTGTGTGTGTGTGTGCTTTTGTATGTGTGTGTGTGTACGTGTGTGTACGTGTGTGTGTGTGTGTGTGTGTGTGTGTGTGTGTGTGTGTGTGTGTGTGTGTGTGTGTGTGTGTGTGTGTGTGTGTGTGTGTGTGTGTGAGTGTATGTATGCGTGTATCTCTGTGGGTTAGTGGTGTTGAAACAAATCAGCGAGCCCTTACACTAGCCGCCCTTGTGTGCCTGGGTGTTCATGTGCTCGCACACACATTGCAGGACATCCCAGCCCGCCCTCCTCTCCCCGTGAGGGGCTGCGTTAGCGGCCCTCCATGCTCCTCGTCCCCTTGTCATGAGTCTGCATCACGGTGCAGCGACGGGCGGAATTAAAGAAGCCATACTGCTGCCACACGTCACCCTCCATATATTACCATGACAACAACGCGGGGGGAATAACCCGCACGCCCTCAAGTCCCCCCCCCCCCCCACGTTCCTCTATCCAGTCCACACCGGCGCTTCCCCGTCAGGTGAGCAGATCGATCAGCGTGACAGGCACACTTCAGGACTCCAGATCAATCATGGGAACAAAGGAGGGCGAGGGCACCGAGCCGGCAGCGCTGGCCGTACGCAGATTAGGACAAACAGTTTGTGTTCTGGATGAGTCAGGTCTATGCAGCCCCCCCCCCCCCCCCCCCCCCCCCCCCGCCACCCCCGGTGTAACCTCTGCTGTCCTGTACAAAACTTCCCAGCCTCCTTGGTGACTTCCAGCGCTGCGGTACACAATGTACACACACACACACACAGACATGCACATATTTGGCACACAGGATTTGTGACACCAACGTAATGTCGATCCGACTGCTGAAAAAAAAAAGAAGGAGTGATTTAGCGGGGAGGCGGGGTCGGTATCGATGAGAAGGGGGACCACGTTTTGACGTGGGCCCGGCCCGTCAGGCCCGGTGTGGGAGAACAGGGGCACATGGTGGAACCCTAGCAGCACGTCACGGAGACACTCCCCCTCCACCCCCCACCCTGAGGTGGGGGGTGGAGGGGGTGGAGACAGAGGAGAGGGTGGGGCGGGGGAGGGGGTTAGATGATAAGGGTGGGAAGAACTGATAGAGCGGAAGAAACCGTGTGGAGAAGGGAATGATTAAAAACGGCAATCACCCGTTGGCCTGATAAAGCCAGCCGTCGTTAATTGGAAGCAACTCGTGGGATACGGCCGGATTATACTCCTCTGTATTGTTCTCTCCTCGTTCCTTCCTCTCCTTTTTTCTATTTTTCTTCCTTATTCTGTGGGCATTTCTGCTGGAGAGATGCATGGCATCTTTTAAGCGATTAAAAAAGTGGACAAAAAATATGTCTATAGTATATCTAAACGTCGTATTTTTCAGTCTTTATGGGGCGCGGCGTCCCCAATAAAGAGGGATTCTCCGGCTCGTCGGTGGCTATACTGTAACGCCGGCCTGTCGTCCCCGGGCTGGAGGGAAACAGAGATTGTGGGAGGATGAATGGCTTCATGACGAACTGAGAGCGAGGGGAGAGAAATGTCCCCCCAAAAAGATGTGATGGAGTCGGAGATGGAGACAGAGGGGAGATGAGGTATGGGTTCACTTTGAGTGATTCAGGTTCAGGGGACGGAGGGCGTTGAAGTGTTGGTGGTGGGGGTGGCGGTGATGAAGGGGTTGGCGGGTTGTGCACATGGTAGATGGGTGGTGGTCCATAAACAAAGGCCTGACAGTCGACCCATCACCCCGACAGGTCTCGCCGGTGCTGCCTAGATAAAGCAGGGGGTGGCTGCCTCCTGTATCAACACCATCCATCATCTCTCTTCCACCCACGTTGCTCCAACCCAACACGTCCTCCACCAGACACATCCGCCTGTTCACTCCCTCCCCTCCACCTGCCCCCCTCTGCCAACCACAGACGTGCCAGTCACAGCTTTCCAACTCTTTCTCTTTTCAATTGCTTTTGCTGTAGATGGGCATGTTAAATGCTTTCTGCACTGCATCACCTTTCATGTGTGTGTGTGTGTGTGTGTGTGTGTGTGTGTGTGTGTGTGTGTGTGTGTGTGTGTTTGAGGGGATTTTCCTCTGGATTGGTCTGAGGTCAACTGGATTTGAAAGCCCACATTGTCTAGATTGTGTAGATGCTTAACCTCCTGTGTGAGGCGTGATGTTTAATATACAGTTTATCGAGAGGACGGAGCACGTATTATTCCTCTATTGCAGCGGAAGAGCGTTTCTGTTCAGACCGGAAACCTGGGCTTGTCCATTCAAATAATTTTGATATTAAATTGATAATACATGTTTTTATTATATTCTGAAGCATATTTGAAGGATACTTTCACAAATTAAAATGTTTTAATTCGTTATAGAAACGAAGGTAATCCCAGCCAAACAAATTCTCGAAAACATTAAACCCTTTTTTATTTGCTGATTGGTTGTTGTTGGTTTATTTTGAGTGGCTTAATGGTGCTTCCAGAGCTCCACCACATTACACCCTAAAGTAGTTGAACTGCTATGCTACTTTTGTGTGCCTTCATTTTGTTTTAGTCATTTTGTGAAGCGGTTATGTGGATGAACAGTGTCAGCAGCGCTGAGTGGCACCATTGTTTCTCGGATTCTGTTTGAATATGTTTTGCCCGTCAAAAGAGACAAAGTGAGGGCTGTAACAAGGTTCAGCGTGAGAGGCGTTTCCTCAATGGGACAAAATATTAAGAACTGTAATCCGAGCTATTTCCGGCTCCCCATAAAAATGACCCTTCAGACCACCATTGTTCCCTCCTCACGTTGGGGTTTTGTATGAGCATCGCCTCTTCTTTGTTGTAAATGGACGCTATGGAAATTATGCAAATGGAGATTGGCACTCTGAAGAAACAATGTTGACATCTCCCATCCTCACTGCCCCCTAAGTACAAACATGGACAGACGGAAACACACACACACACACACACACACACACACACACACACACACACACACACACACACACACACACACACACACACACACACACACACACACACACACACACACACACACACACACACACACACACACACACACACCACTCAGTAAGGCTTTGGCCCAGTTTTGCCTCAGTCTGTCTCCATTGACTGTCTCTTAAAAATACTTTTTAACAATTGCACACATCTGGCCCGTGCCAGATGAGAGAGAGAGAGAGAGAGAGAGAGAGAGAGAGAGAGAGAGAGAGAGAGAGAGAGAGAGAGAGGAGCGCTCGCTGAGACCGACTGCTGTCAGCCACGTGTCACATGCCACCGCTGGGCCTGTGTGATTTGGAAGAATGAAATGAAGGCGAGAGCGGGGAAACACCCAAAGTGTTTCACAATGTTCCTCTTGTAGAAACCGATTGTCCCATAGATACACGGGACACACTTCCAATGTCCCAGGGGTTTTTATGAATAAGGATATCAAAGTGAAACAGAAGCTGCTGGACTGGTTCCTTGCTGCTGACCCAATCTCCTGAAGGCCAGCAAGTGAAAATTGTGGTCCATTATAAGAAGGCGTTACGGTAGAGCAGCCAGATTTGTGGCGGCGCTGTGAGGCAAGAGAGACACAAGAATATGTGGACCATTTAAAAAAAAAATGGAGTTAGGAGACGGAGTTCTACCCCTTTGCGTTGGATAATGAGAGATTATACAAGTGCTGATATGAGAGCGTCTCTAAGCAGCCAGAACAGCCTGGGGGGGGGGGGATGGAACATCATGACAGAGAGCATTAAGACCATCCATTAGTTCTTGCCTCAAGTTCTTCTTCCTGTTTGTGGTTAGCGTGGGGGCATAGCTAGCTGTGGTCACCCATCGCTTGACCTCCACCCAGATCGTTCAACAACCCCGCCCCCGAACCCAACCCCGCCACCAAAGTCACCACCACCACCACCACCACCACCTGTGTATCCACTGATTCAGGGTTCAACCAGAGCCTTTAAGTATATAAAAAACTAAAAATCAATCTGAATCTCTTAAGTATGCTAACTACTTTGTTCTGGGTGCGTCCGGGCCTCCCTCTCTTTCTACCTCTCTCTCTCTCCCTCTGACCCGGTCTGGTGTGTGCCACGGTCATTGATGGATGACACTGTACGACAGCATGACAGGATGTTGATGCAGCCCTTTCATGTGACTACCAAGACGACTGTGTTTACTCATAGAGAGGACACACATGAATGCCAGTGTGCTTCGCCAATTGGTGGACGATGAGCTCACTTTAATGATGATGATGTGTAGTCACGCGTGGCCCAAAGGGAGCGCTCGCACGTTCACATCTCCCTCCACCCGCCATTAGCCCAACGCTCACCTATTGACCTGCTCCTCCTTAATGGCTCTCCCTTGATGTGGGCACGAGGACAGGATGTGATGTCATCGATGGCCAAACTGGCAGTGACTCAACAAGCTTTGTGAAGTTTGTGTGTGTGCGTGTGTGTGTGTGTGTGTGTGTGTGTGTGTGTGTGTGTGTGTGTGTGGCTGTGTGGCTGTGTGTGTGCAGTGTGAACAAGGTTCCTTGATTGGGTGACATGGAGGATGCGAGATGTTTGGGGTCATGTGAACAGACTCCCCCGTTCCCCTAACAACCTTCTGAGAGGCTAACACAAGATGGCCCCCGGAGGTCAGGTGACCAAGGGGTGAACAGGGCACCTTCTCTGTTGACAGAAAAACTTCCCCAATCTGTAAACAACTCTCACCCCCTGATCCCCCTCCGCCAACCCCACCACCACCTCCACCACCTCCACCACCAGTGTCTCCCCACTTCCTGGATGTGTTACCTAAAGGGCCAGTCAGCACGGTTGACCATGTAATAAGGGCCATTGTGGGGGTCGTTTATATTCAGTACCAAGTACCCAACGGCTCCTGTCCTGACAGCAGGGGGGGCCCGAGAGGTATACCACCCGAACCCCCCCCCCCCCCCCTCTCCATAAGAAGTGATGTTGAGGGCTAATCTAAGCCACATCTGGCCGTTCGTACTACAGTTTGTGTTCCCAGCCCAAAGCCTTTGCCAAACATGCTAAGGTGTGTAGGGACCAGGCAGGCCCACTGACCAGGGGTCATGGGGCCCAGGCGGGGGGTGGGAGAGGAGGAGGGGTGGGGCGGGGTGGGGCGGGGCGTGGCGGCGGTGCTAGGGGGTTAAATCTGGATGTTCGAGTCACAGAGTTCAGGTTGCATGATAAACAAACACAGAGTAGCCAGGGCAAGAGGTTTCGTAAGTTAAGTAAATTTGTTACAATTTGCAGAAGTAACCTAATTTTCAGGGAAAACAAATGGCTGAATTTTAATTGGACGATATAGCTGTGGAGTTGCCGGCTGGAACAGCGGCAAAATAAGTTGGGACGGATTGAAGGAATAATGGCTTGAGTAGGCTGTTGCCGTGGCGATTTGAAACTGACCTTTTTATACAATGTATAATGAATATATAATGAGAAAGCAGTGAAGGCCTCAGAGTGATAGAGACAATTCACCACAGTTGTTTTCCATTAGCTAAGGCTTTTAAAAATCATACAGTTCAACATAAAATTCAGGCTGACATAATGTTGTGTATTAAGTATGTTAATGTGTGTTACATTTGATTGAACTGGATCCAGAGCTTGACAGTGTGATAGTGAGAGCAGCAGAAAAGGTCTGTCAAGAAGCTTTCACAATAAGAGCGCAATCAAAGAAACTGTCTCCAATCCATTCCTTAAATCATCACTTTCAGACTCTTGGTTCTGTCTCTCCCCAGTAATGCTAAGAGGCCCTTAAAGAGTAACTAAACACTGCAATGTAAACTCAGAAAGCACCAAACACAATTAGTGTCACTCCATGGTTTGTATAGAAAGTGACATCACCTGGCACAGTTTCAGCCAATCAGAAAAAGCTTTTGCAGGAACCCCGGTTGCAACAGAAATGGAACTGTCACTGAGGATTCATCTGAATGTTTGGTTGCTCTTTTTGTGCTGACATGAGGGAGGCTTGAAAAGAAAGTTAACAAAACACAAAGAGTAGAAGGGGAACAGATCCTATGCAGGAAATTATTGTTTATATCTTCATCTATTTCTTCAAACTGTAACTTAATTTTTTCAACAGGCTTTGTGTCCAACGTCCCCTTCGGAGGGTCTGTCTCCTCTTTATCTTATGTTCCAAATACTTTCATTTCAACACGGTTTGCTGTTTAATGTGAGTCTTCTCCTTGACATGTGCATCTCTTGGTATGCGTGTGTTTGTATATATTCAAGCTGTGTTCTAGCATGTATTATGTTGTTACAATAACATTTATACATTTATTTCATGTAACATTTATCTATGATGTTGGACAAGGATTATCATTGTTTAAACAAAATCAACTACTGCTAAGCTCTGCTGCCAGTTCAGGTGTGTGTGTACGTCGTTGTGTGCGTGAATGTGTGTGTGGTGTGTGTGTGTGTGTGTGTGTGTGTGTGTGTGTGTGTGTGTGTGTGTGTGTGTGTGTGTGTGTGTGTGTGTGTGTGTGTGTGTGTGTGTGTGTGTGTGTGTGTGTGTGTGTGTGTGTGTGTGTGTATGCGTGCATTTGCACGTTAGTGTTTTAATGCTTGTGTAAATGTACATATGCAAACCCTTATAAACAGTGTTTTATGAAAACTGGCAGAGTGCCCATCAGATACCGGGAGGCAGAATGGAGGAGAAAGCGGGGAGGGAGGAATGTGAGTTATGAACAGGAAGTATAGGAGTTGTCTCTCTTGATGTTTTTTTTTCCCTACTAAAAGGCCTTTTAATGGCTTTGCATTTGCATTGCATTGAATCTACGCACATAATGCTGACAACTTGCTGCCATCAATGAAGCAACTGAATAACTTCTAGGAACGGCGGTAAATTAAACTAGACATCATTATCACTGTGAGAGGCCTTGGGTTTTCTGATTGTGTTGTGCTGTTTGTTCTAGAGGTATTGGCTGTTCTGCTCAGTCCATATTGCGTGTGTGCAGAGTGTCTCTGGTCCTCGGTGTCTCTGGTCCTCAGTGTCTCTGGTCCTCAGTCTGGTCCTCAGTCTGGTCCTCAGTGTCTCTGGTCCTCAGTGTGTCTCGTCCTCAGTCTGGTCCTCAGTTTCTCTGGTCCTCAGTGTCTCTGGTCCTCAGTGTCTCTGGTCCTCAGTCTGGTCCTCAGTCTGGTCCTCAGTGTCTCTGGTCCTCAGTGTCTCTGGTCTTCAGTCAGTGGCTCTGGTCCTCAGTCTGGTCCTCAGTTTGGTCCTCAGTGTCTCTGGTCCTCAGTGTCTCTGGTCCTCAGTCTGGTACTCAGTGTCTCTGGTCCTTAGTGTCTCTGGTCCTCAGTCTGGTCCTCAGTGTCTCGGGTCCTCAGTGTCTCTGGTCCTCAGTGTCTATGGTCCTCAGTCTCTCTGGTCCTCAGTGTCTCTGGTCCTCAGTGTCTCTGGTCCTCAGTCTCTCTGGTCCTCAGTCTCTCTGGTCCTCAGTGTCTCTGGTCCTCAGTCTGGTCCTCAGTCTGGTCCTCAGTGTCTCTGGTCCTCAGTGTCTCTGGTCCTCAGTCTCTCTGGTCCTCAGTCTCTCTGGTCCTCAGTCTCTCTGGTCCTCAGTGTCTCTGGTCCTCAGTCTGGTCCTCAGTCTGGTCCTCAGTGTCTCTGGTCCTCAGTGTCTCTGGTCCTCAGTGTCTCTGGTCCTCAGTGTCTCTGGTCCTCAGTGTCTCTGGTCCTCATTCTGGTCCTCAGTGTCTCTGGTCCTCAGTGTCTCTGGTCCTCAGTGTCTCTGGTCCTCAGTGTCTCTGGTCCTCAGTGTCTCTGGTCCTCAGTGTGCCTTTGATCCACAATGAATGTGTGGTCCACAGTGGCGGTGGTCCACAGTGTATCAGTGGTCCTACTCATGTTCTGGTTAGTCATTACTGTGCCCAGGTTGTGTTATCAGATCCTGAGCCACCTTGAGTGTTGGTGGCCCTGTTGGTCCCTTTATCATCACTAATGTAATCTCCCGCGTTCCTCTACGTTCCCCAGCAACACAACCCCCCAAAGACTGGGTCTGATATGAACGAGAAAAAAACAATGCCACAACTTGGCCTGTTCCCTCCCGGGCCATCTATCCCCCTATCTCCTATCTCGGTCCTACTCTCGCTCTCTCTTAATTCAGTACGAGAGACAGAATACATATCTACAGTCCCCTCTGAGTGTGAAAATGCTTTCTACCAGCCGTTGGCGGTCGTTTTTATTTTTTTCCACTTCCTCAGCATTTCCCATATTTATATTCTTGACTTCTGTGTTTTTGAAGATTGAGGGAAGTACTGCGGTGTTGACTTGACGAGGACCGTGCCCTAGATCAGCTCAATCTCTCATTTACCACCCCCGCCCTCGCCCTCTCTGTCAATTCTCTCCGGGAGACAAATGTGCATCGACGACGAACACCCCCACACCCCCACTCCCCCCCCCCCGCCGCCCCCCCCCCCCGCCGCCCCCCCCCCCCTCATCCCCCGCCCCGCGTGCCCACCGGCTCCCTAAAACTCCAGTTCCCCGTTGCCTTTGAAGTGCTGCGTGCAGAATGGAGATTCTTTGCATGGTAAATTCGCCCCGTTACCCACAGCGTATCCATTACACAAGTTTAAAGAATAACCGGGGAGTCGTTTTGCAAAGGGCCCTTTTTTCTCTCACTTCACAACCAATTTCTCTGTGTTTTTTGAACTTGGGCCATCATGAGCCATGTAATCTGTAAATTGGTACGCCCCCCAAACCGCCACCCCCACCCCCCCCTCTTTCTCCAACACTCCTCGCTATGCCAAACGAGCCGTGTTTGATGTGCAAATATTTTGCTCATTACAAGTTAATTTTATTGTTATAGTTCTGCAAATGTTTCCCGGGGTCACACTGTTGAAAGTTTCTGGAAGAAGTGAGAGAAGAGGGAGGAG
>NC_079424.1:17553902-17555997 GCF_026213295.1 Gadus chalcogrammus
TTTATTGTTCACTGTCCTCTGACCCTGTGTCACTCCCAGGGATTTATAAGAACTGGGTCACACCCCTTTCCTCAACAAGTCAACGCTTTTTCACTGCTAACAATTTTTTATATCAGGGTGTTTTTTACATGGGCTGATGATTATTTTTTAATATATTTGTACAAGAATTTGACAAATTCTTTGGCAATTAATCTTAGAAAGTTAATGATATGAGAGTAGAAATACAAGATATAATGGTCGAAAGAATGAGATAGTGGGAGATCTATAATTCTATACTTCATCTTTCAATATAACATATCCACATCTATTCACAACCTGGGCTCAGAAGATTTGAGTCTTCATACCATTCAAGTGAAGCAATACACTTGAAATCCCAAGACAACAAATTCATCTCAATCCACAGCATGTATATGGAGACAGTCGGCTCATTGTATTCTGTATTTCTCAAAAGTATTGCATTCCAAAGTGGAGCATAATTTACATTGGCTTGTTTCTTTGCCCTTTTCTTGAACCCTATATTCAGAAAAAAAATACAAACACAGATTAAGGCATTGTACTTTCTTAGTGAACACGAATAGTAAGCATAAAAAGGGAATACGATGGTTCCAACTGCCTCAGAGGACTTACGTTGGGGGTATCAACAGCTCTAGCGTACGATACATTATGCATGCGACCTGGACATCGGGCGTGAGATCAAGACGTTTAGTTCATCTCCACTGTTTAAAGGTTTAAAGTGATTATAGGCCGGCCCAGTCCCCCATATTTAGACTCCTTGACGCTCCCTCCACCCCCCCTAGTCCCACCGTTCTAATCTAATGTTCCGCTTACACAGACGCTGTAGATCCCCAGGTCACGGTGGGAGCCCCTACCCCCCACATCAACCCCCAACTCCCCCGTCTCCCCGTCCCCCCGTTCCCCCCCCCACCACCACGGCAACCTCATACCCCGGCTATAGGAAGTCACGACTCATGGCGCTCGCTATTTTATTTGTGTTTCTCACCGTCTAGTGAAATAGTGAAACCCAGTCGAACCCGACACCAGTCCACGACCAAGCCCTCCTTCACTTGTGTGGCACCCCGCCTCAACTACCGTTTAGAGAGGGAGAGAGGCAGAGAGAGAGGAAGGGAGACGCGTAATCTGAATTGTACATTGCCGGATACATTTCAGTCTGTCAGACTTCATGGGGGTAGTAGAAATGAAGGGGGGGGGGGTATATAGACATTCAGGTGTTTTCTTGTAAGAGATCAGTAGAAGTGGGAGGCCACACTTGGAGGGGTCGGGCTCCTTGTTGACCTCTAGCAGGGTGGGCAATCTGACTCCCCCCCCCCCCCCCCCCCCCCCCATGCATCAGTCTACCTGTCAACACGTGCGACTCCAGTGCTACTGTTATCAGCTGCAGGGACGCCCCAGCACTACTGTTATCAGCTGCTGGGATGCTCCACGTCGCCTCAACTTCATAACACACCGGACTTGGGGAGTTGTTGAAGGATTTATATTCTGGTCGGTAGAAATTCATTCAAGAGTGGTTATCGTGTCATCGTGTGTGACGGACTGGCTTGCTTTTGCATTGGTGAATAAATGAGGCCTTAAAAACATATTATTATTTCTGCTGCACGTAATAATTTATAGAGCTTGATACGCCTGGACACCAATGGTTTCATTGCTTTCCAATCATTTTCCCCCTTTCACCCTTCTACTGTATCCCTCCCCTCTTCTCTTCCCCTGCCTCTCTCTCTCTCCCCCCCCCCTCTCGCTCTTCTCTCCCCCTGCCTCTCTCCCTCCTCCAGGCCGTAGCGTAACCAGTAGCTGATAGCATCTTCTCTGGAGTCTGCTGCCGTCTGCCTCAGCCTCAGACAAAGTGCCTCCATCAGACCAATGAGGCTCCATGGGAACCTAGCTGCCGGCCCCCGGGCCCCTCCGTTGGTGTGTACACATGTGTGTGCGTCTGTGTGCGTGTGTCTGTATCTTTGTACATGTGTGTGTTTGTGTGTGCGTATCAGTGTACATTTGAGTGTCTGTGTTTGTGTGTATCAGTGCACGTGTGCGTTTTTATCTATTTATGTGCGTGTGTGTGTGTGTGTCTTTGTTTGTGTGT
>NC_079424.1:17561097-17566097 GCF_026213295.1 Gadus chalcogrammus
GCATCATGGAGCATCACAACCGGCTGTTGCCTCTTAAATTCAACCAATCCCAACCGGTGTCCTCTTGTTGTCTGAGGAATATGTGCGAACGCAAAACAACACGTACACACCTTGTGACCTTCTTCAAGCTCCAGGTAGTCTCACCCATCCTACACACACATACTCATATGCATACACACACACGCACACACACATACACACACACACACACACACACACACACACACACACACACACACACACACACACACACACACACACACACACACACACACACACACACACAGACACACACACACACACACACACACACACACACACACACACACACACACACACACACACACACACACACACACATATGCACACACACTAACAGACACACTCAAACTCTCAGTACAAACACACACATGCATAAACAAACACACAACAGGCCTTGTTTTTTGTTCTTTATGTTTGCGTGTGTGTGTGTGTGTCTCTATGTGTGCATGCTCAATGTTTCTGGTCTGAAGGGTTGACTCACGAGAGAGAATGATCTCGCTTAATGCCGAAACCGCAGGGAACTGACTTTATGTTGATGCACCGGTTGTGTGTGTGTGTGTGTGTGTGTGTGTGTGTGTGTGTGTGTGTGTGTGTGTGTGTGTGTGTGTGTGTGTGTGTGTGTGTGTGTGTTGTGTGTGTGTGTGTGTGTGTGTGTGTGTGTGTGTGTGTGTGTGTGTGTGTGTGTGTGTGTGTGTGTGTGTGTTGTGTGTGTGTGTGTGTGTGTGTGTGTGTGTGTTGTGTGTGTGTGTGTGTTCCTTTTTATTTTTTGGGACATATCACGCTCTTCTGTGGTGTCTTGTCTCTGCGACGAGTATGACAGATCATATCAGACTCTGCAGTCTGCTGTGAGAGATAAGGACCTGTAGGCTGCTGGGGTTGCAACATCTACCCAGCCAATGAGAGAAGGCCCCCTCCTCGTACTGATGCCCAACAGATAGGCCAACCACTTTGTTTATTTATATAGATATAAAAGTATAGAATGGTTTTGCAACATGTGTGTTCGCGTGGTAAGCAGGCTGTGGCCGTGCAACTGTTTGTGTGTGTGTGTGTGTGTGTGTGTGTGTGTGTGTGTGTGTGTGTGTGTGTGTGTGTGTGTGTGTGTGTGTGTGTGTGTGTGTGTGTGTGTGTGTGTGTGTGTGTGTGTGTGTGTGTGTGTTTGTGCGTGTGTGTGCGTGTGTGTGCACGCGCGCGTGTGTGTGTACGTGCGTGTGTCTTTGCATGTGTGTGTTTGTTTGTGTGTGTGTGGGTGCGATGGCACTGATAATTTCTGTCTCCAGGGATGACTGGCATTCTCCAATGGGTGCAGGTTTGTATCCTCATGTTGAACTGGTGTGAGAGAGAGAGAGAGAGAGAGAGAGAGAGAGAGAGAGAGAGAGAGAGAGAGAGAGAGAGAGAGAGAGAGAGAGAGAGAGAGAGAGAGAGAGAGAGAGAGAGAGAGGGAGAGAGAGAGAGAGAGAGAGAGAGAGAGAGAGAGAGAGAGAGAGAGAGAGAGAGAGAGAGAGAGAGAGAGAGACATGGAGACAGGGAGATAGCCTGGTCAGGCTCTCTGAATATTGCTATGATTTGTTGACCAAAAAGTAGACTGTCAATCAGTTGTAACCATCATGACGGATCTGAACCCTTCAATCTGCGTGGATATAATTATTTAAAATAAATTGTAACTTTTGACTGGTTCTCTTCTGGTTCTGTAAAAAACACAAATGTGTAATTTCCCTTTTTTTTATACCTTCAAAATTACAACGAACTTTAAATGGCAAGGCGCTTCTGCCTGTTTTCAAGAACATCAGTTCAACCCACATAGTTCCCTTTCTTTGTCATCGTGACAAAGCCCTCATGCATGTCTTTCCGTGTCTGTTTGTATTTTTGCGTAACTGTGCGATAGTGCATACCTGCCTACGTGCGATGGACCTCGGAACATACCGCACACGCACACTGGCCCCAATGGAGGCCGAGACACAACAACATCGCTGAGCGGAGACAACCGTTTAGGAGCCTTCCACTCCCACGTAGGGCGAGGAGTCAAGCACGACCTGCAACCAAGCCTGGCGGTCGGTCTCCACGGCCTTAACGCCAGCAGACACCGCCCCCCCCCCCCTCCACCCTCCCCTCCGACCCGCCCACCCACCCACCCATCAACCTACCCGCCCAAGCCCCCATCTACCTCCACTTACCAGGCCAGCTCGTGGTGTCTTTTCCTGTGCGGGTGAATGAACCGTCTGGACGTCTTAGGATGTCTCGGATCATTCAGAGGAGCGGCTCTCTTTGTCCTCCTTTCTCAATTTGTCCAATCTGCGAAACGAGGAGGCCGAGGATTCAATGCAAAGGAGCGAGGCTGTCACTTAATCCCGCGCTCAGCTCACCACCGTCACTCAACAATAGGGGGGGGCTGAATAAGTTGGCAGTCGGAGGCAGGCACCGTGCGGTCTCTGTGGGCCTCTCCTGTCCTCCGTCCTCCCATCCTCTGTCTGGTCAGCGTGCCCTCTGGGACCCGAGAGGATCCATGCAGGGGGCAGCCACCTGGGCCTTATCCCCTCCGCCCTGGACACGGGCCAAGTTGCCATAGATCCCCAACCCCTCGCCTCCCCCGCCCCTTCCTGCCGCTCTCCGGTTACCTGCCAGTGAAAGCAGGCAGGTGGGTGGGGGTAGGGGGGGTGGAGGAGCAAGGTCTGGAGGTTTTGGAAGGGTGTGAGGACATTCTGTAGGCGAGGAAGGGGATGGCAGATCCATCCACCCACTCCCCTGAGCCCTTCCCCGGGCATTAGCTCTGTATTCTCTTGCCGCTCCGCCGATGGGAGTCGGTAGATGAATGGACCCATTTGTCCCCTCAGACAGTAGGAGGAATGTGTCTGTCAGAGCAGGTCAGCGGAGCTCCGGCTGCCCCCAAAAGAAAAAAAAGAAAAGCAAACGGCACAAATGAGATCGGAACACTAGCTCGTCCCCAGGTGAACACGACCTGTCCCAGGTGAGCACCCTGAACACTACCTGTCCCAGGTGAGACAGGGCTGACCTGGTTTTTCAGCGGGCTGATCCCGGGGAGCAGCGATCTGCGGGCCCGGCCTGCGACAGCTACTCCTCGCCGTGTCCCAGCAGCTGGAGGCGGGGGGGACAACGCCTGAACGCAGGGAATGAAAGAGGGGGGAGGTGTGTGCGTGTGTGTGCGTGCGTGCGTGCGTGCGTGCGTGCGTGCGTGCGTGCGTGCGTGCGTGCGTGCGTGCGTGCGTGCGTGCGTGCGTGCGTGCGTGCGTGCGTGCGTGCGTGCGTGCGTGCGTGCGTGCGTGCGTGCGTGCGTGCGTGCGTGCATGCGTGCGGCGTGCGTGTGTGTGTGTGTGTGAGTCCAACAGTGTCGTGGTCCATCTCAGTCTCGATTAAGCACCTGGGGGAATGGCGGCGTATGACGTCTAATCAAATAAAACATCCAAGCGGGGAAGTGTGAAGGTGTAGAAAGGCAGCGGGCCAGATGGAACGTATCGGAGCGCCGCAGCGCGGGGTCTTCCTTGGAGGACACTAGCAAACAGTCTTCTTCTTTTCTTTTCAAGGAAACCACAAGCCGAGGTCACTTAGTAAACCACGAGTGAATGATGTGAAACACTCTCCCTGTTGCTCTACCTCTTTCACTTCTCTACTTTCATGTTAATATATTACACTTCAGTGCTTATGAAGGGTTGAGAACCAGGTATTTTACAGGATTTAGAAACAGTTCCTTGCCAACCATCACCAATGCATCACATGTTCGGTTATAGGATCCAGAAACAGTTCCATGTAGACCATAACCGATGCAGCACATTATTTATATTATCTAGAAAAAGTAATATGTCGACCATAACCGATGCAGCACATTATATGTATGATCTAGAAACAGTTCCTTGTAGACCATCACCAAAGCACACATTACATATATGATCTAGCGACAGTTCCATGTAGCCCATAACTGATGCAGAACATGTTCCGTTATAAGGATCTGGAAACAGTTCAATGTAGACAATAACTGATACCGAACATGTTCTGTTATAGGATCTATAAACAGTTCCATGAAGACAATAACTGATGCAGAACATGTTCTGTTATAGGATCTATAAACAGTTCCATGAAGACAATAACTGATACAGAACATGTTCTGTTATAGGATCTATAAACAGTTTCATGTAGACCATCACTAATGCAGCACATGTTCTGTTATAGGATCTAGAAACAGTAACATATAGACAAAATGCCGCAAATGTTCTGTTATCTGAACTACGTTTTCATTCTTCTTCTTCTCCTCTTATTCTGTTTCCACTTTTATTATTTCTTGTATGATTTTCTTACGCTTAAAAGTTAATTATTGTAATCCTTATTTTTTTGTTAGCTGGTGTTATACTAAACATTAAACAATGCATGAAAATCCATAGCTTGCCATTTTTAACAAGCTTAACCATTCGAAAACCATTTATATATTTCAATTTCACTCATAAACCAATATTACACTTTACCTTCTAAACTTTTCAACATTCTTAAATCATTTATAACTCTTCTTAACTTTTGATAATTCAAAAATAATTATTCAGAAACATTCATAACCAGTTATTCGATTTTAACTTCTTAACTTCCTGTTCTTAACCCATTTATTACACTTTAACTTCTTGACTTTTCTCAGTAAATTTTTTTTTTTTACTTCTTACTCCGTTCTTAAACCACTAAATATACCTCAAGTTCTTAACTTTTCCCCATTCTTAAACCATTTATTACACTTTTACTACAAAACTTTAAACTTTTCTTAAACTATTATTACACTATAACTTCTATACTTTTCAGAATTTTCTCAAGCTTTTAAGTTCTTGAGGCAAATAGGCCCCTAATAGCAGTCCATAAGTATTTCCTGTTTGAACTTCTCGCTTCCTGTTTTTCTTTTTTCTTTTTTCTTTCTCACTTGTTGCAGCTGAGAATACGTCTGTAAATAGCAAACCACCTACCCAGGCATG
>NC_079424.1:17576097-17581097 GCF_026213295.1 Gadus chalcogrammus
ACGGATTAAAATGTTGCGCGCCACTCGTTCCTGTATATATGGAGATACACTCTTAATAATGCCTCGACGATAGTGATCGCTCCTCTTGGTAGGGATGAGGTCAGATTTGACCGTACATAGCGGTCATGGAAAAAGACCATGCCATACACCATTTGCAAAAGCCTTAGACCAGTTTAAAATGACTGGCCATTCCTCGTGTGTTTCTACTCTAAGCAGGTTTGACCGTTCAGCAAACCTGTTACAGCACCAACCTCATATAGGCTAACTCATGTATTCGCTCTCTCCCTAGAGCATCACCTCATTATTTCTATTATAATGTCAGCGACACCCACAGTCCCACCCTAAACTCTACAATGAAATTTGTCCCGGAACAATAGCTTGAACAATAGCTTGGCTCCTTTTGAAGTGAGCGCAGTGTTGGTCTGATCTGGGCTTTGGCCTTTACAGGGATCTGCAGGTCCACATCATTAACACAGGGAATGTTAAATATGCACCGTTAATGAATCCTGTATGTTAGCCAGAGGAGTTGAGTAAGATGGGCAGAGATGAGTGAATAAACAGGTTTTGGTGGGTAAGGGTGTTGAAAGGAGACTGTCTCAGGGATAAAAGAACCAGCAAGATGATGTGCCAAAAGAGGTTCATACAACACTATAAGCTTTTTGTTGCAAAGTTATTCTGTCCATCATATGTCAGTAGTATTGATCATCAGATAGATAATAACCATTTCAGTGTGGTGTGGCGGCGATGTAAGCTCTCCTGGCGTAGAACCTGGGCTGCTTTTAAATGTCACAGAATAACTCTGTTACAATGGCTTTACTATCGCACAGATCTGCTTTTATTTTGAAAATGCTAAAGGTTTTTGGTATTGCACAACTCAATTGCAATGACAAACAATCCTAAAAAGCAATTTAGTTAGCTTAGTTTCTGCCGATATGAGTTTATTAATTAAGTCTAATAATCACGGCCATAATAAAATAACTCAAAGTATATTATAAGGTACTAAGTAAGTAATTTAATAAAATATAACAAAAAGCTTTGTCCCCTGAAACACATTGCCAACATGATGCAACCTTGAGAAATCAGACTGATGTAAATGAGTATTAGCCGCCTATTATCCCTTAAGAAGAGCTCTGTGCGGAAGTTCATTCCAAGCCGTCTCAGAGCACCATGCCTAAGAACACAAACAGCAGGGCTCTGTCGCCTGTGACGGCGCGTCCCGACGAGCTTTGTTATAGGACTACTTGGGGGGGGGGGGGGCTGGGCGGGGGAGGTCGTGATTTGTTCACTTGAAGGTATACAGGATATGGCAGCAGCCAGGGCGTCGTGACTAGCCAACTTTACCTTGATTGTGGGTGAAGGCCACAGTCATACAAATAATAATAATAATAGTGAACACACACCGTGATCTCTTTCAATGCAGGCGTAAAGGCCTATTAGTTCAATGTAATGGGTCTTTGTATTAATTGTGTTCATTGTTTCCAAGTAAAAACTATATTTCCTCGAGAATGGAAGTAGACCTTTTATATTTATGATGAAAAAACGTTGTATTTAATCATGATAAAGGTTAACTTGAATTGTATTTGTTGAAACGAGGAACACTTTCACTTTGTCTTTTCGGTGAGAGTGTTTCAGAGAAGAAATCGACAGGGCCGACAGACAAGTTGGGCCCGGACGGGTCTGGAAAATCCCAAATTTCTAAAAACCCTATCGGGCTGCAGCCAATGTGCTGAGGCCTCACACACTCACACACAACACAACCAATGTTTCGATAAAACCCATCAACTAAATGTAGAGCATCCATTTTAACCCCCGAGTTTTCTTCTTATCCAACAGTTGCTTCTGCGTGATCAACACTTAATTCGAGAGGTTGTGGGACTCACCTGAGCACGACCTGGCTTTGCTTTTACACTTGGGAGTAAAGCTGGAGGACGAGCCGCCGAGGAGGCTGCCGGGGTGGAACAGGCTCCCGCTGTACTCGTGCGGCGTGTGGAGGGGATAGCTCGGGTAGGTCGGGATGGGGTGGTGGGTGGCCGGGGTCTGAGCATTCATCGAGGCCAGGCTGCTCCGGAGAGGACTACAGTTCTCCATTTTCATGCCGTCCGACAGCGGCATCTGATACTTGATCGAATCTTTCTCGTCCATTCTCGTCGAGGTGGAGGTTGGGGAGGTGGGCCCGGGGTCCGGGGACACGTCTTTGGGTGGTGTTGGGGGGAAACTGTAGAGGTGTGGGCTGGAGTGGGACGCGGGGGTGGTGTTGGCGCTACTGTTGCAGGGGTAGCCGGAGCTGGCGGGATGCAGCGCTGGTTTGCTGAAGTGGCTGACCGCCCATGCGTTGTGGTGGTGGGCTGCAGACAGGGCAGCCTTGCCGTGGTCTAGCCAGGGGATGCCCGGGCTGTGGATGAGGTGTGGCCGGCAGACCTGGTTCCCAGTTAAACGAGCTGAAAAGCGGTACAGACAAAAACATTTTAGTTTGAAGTCATCGATACAGTGAAATCTATTGCTCTCCACAATCAATTAAACAAACAAGGCCTTCATACTGCTCACCTGTTGGATAATCCCAGCTGGTCAAGTACGACATTGAGATCTATGTTTCAGACTCCTATAACGCTGCGATGGTTTTAAAACGAGAGCTCTTCTCACACATTAAGCCTCATATTCAGACATTATTTTTAACAACGGAACGGGACAACCCCATTTCTACCGTGTGGTGCCTGACTCGGACCAGTCAGCTCAGAAGTTACCAGAACCAAAACTATAGGTGTTATGACCACACACTGCACAAGCGGCTGCCTTCGGACTAAAGATGTTATTAGGACATTTGCGGGTTTTATTTTATATCCGGGAAGTGCCTCTCTCTCTCTCTCTCTCTCTCTCTCTCTCTCTCTCTCTCTCTCTCTCTCTCTCTCTCTCTCTCTCTCTCTCTCTCTCTCTCTCTCTCTCTGTCTCTCTCTCTCTCTCTCTCTCTCTCTCTCTCTCTCTCTCTCTCTCTCTCTCTCTCTCTCTCTCTCTCTCTCTCTCTCTCTCTCTCTCTCTCTCTCTCTCTCTCTCTCTCTCTCTCTCTCTCTCTCTCCCCCTCTCCCGGACCCCTGCCCCGACCAACAGGGTTACATGACACACTTCCCTTTCCTCTTCACCGTCAGGAATTTCTGGATTCATTTGCGTTGCCGTAATCATCTATGCTGTTTCAGCCTACCATGCATCTTTATCAAGTGTAAAATCAGTAGGGTTTATTGTGAACTGGTGGTTTTTTTGTTTTCTGTAAACACACACACACGCGCAACCTCAAATGCCTAAATAATCGGATACCATACCTATTATTGTTATAAAATGGTTCTTAAAATTATCGTATTATTGGGGTAAATTTCGAATATAAATATATGAATTAACACATAATAATCTTAAAGAGAAATCCAGGGGAAATAAGGCGGCATCCTACCGTGTGCCTGGCTGTATGTCACCCTCGCCCGGGAGTTGGTGTAGTAAGGATTCCCCTGCGAGTCCAAATGGTTGAGAAACATGTCCACCTCGTCCTGGGGCAGAAGGGGGGCCATGGGCTCCATGTAGTTGTGACCCAGGCTGTGGTGATGAGCGTCCGGGTGCTGGCCATTCAGGACGGCGTGATGGTGCGCCATCCACCGAGACTGGTCGGCCGCTGCGACTTCCATGGTGAACTCTGCGGTCTCTGCGCTTATCTCTTCTCTGCTTCAGATGTGTGTCGGCTGGCGAGCGTTATACACCTCCACGTAAGAAAAGCCAAAAAACGTTTTTTTTTAAAGGCGGTTTGATATTAAACGTGGATAGTTCCCGAGCTCGGTCGCTGAGGAGCGAGCAGGTCTAATGTTTTTTTTACGATGGATGTTGAATCCCCAGTCTTCACCTTTTTCAACACCTGCAATGACAAGAAAAAAGTCCTTTAAAAACTGTAGGAAATGCATAGACGATGCACGTTTTTTATTCAATTTGCTGACGACCCCGCATACTCGTTACAACCACAACAACACGAGAAAGCGCATTAAAGAACTCATAAAGACGCGTACATTTTACTATACCCTCGATGTGACGTGCATTCCGATCAGAGGCTATAGTCCATGAAAGTGTGTTTTTCCTCCGGATACCTGTTGAAATTGCGATTAACCACTGCGATCAGCTGACAGACCAATACGAGTCGGACGTAAACCTCCTGATCCGCGCGGTGCTTTAATGACATGTGGTATAAGGATACACTGATGCGTCTGGCGCCACTAGATTCTCATATTAAGCGAGACGGGGCGGGGCCGTAGTCCAACCGTGACCTCCCGAAGCCAATCACAGGCCAGCTCCGTCTCAATTGGTCCGTGCATCCCCACTCTCTTCTCATTTCCATTTGAAACAGTAATTCCATGTACCAAAAAACTAAAAGATTTATCAATCAGCAGTTGATTTCTCTCACGCAGCTCCCACTGACGCCGCAATTGGCCGAGATAATTTCATCCTTTTTTTTACCAGCCGTTACTAAAGAGCGGCAGACAACCCAAAGGGACGTTTCACGCGGGCCTGGGCCCATCTTACGCAATGTATCACTTTGAAATTACGCTCACCTGCAAGAGGGTCCCTAAAACGAATATATACATCCGTGTAATTTCAAAACCACTGGACTACAGCCAAGTACGATTTTTTGTCTGATTTTGAACATCTTACAAACCTGGACATTTTAATTTACTCTCTCTGCATAATAAAACAGTAATTGCGAGTGTGGGTTTTCACATGCTGCTGTTATGCAAATAATGTTTGTTTTCGGCACCTCTCGAACAAACAGAGGAGCGGTCGATTTATAACCCTGAAATTGTAGGCTTTTGTTGTAAGCGTGTAATTGCCTTTAATTTCCACCATTGCATTCCACTTGTAAAAACAAACGTTTTGTCTCAGGGATAGAGCAATCAAACGTAGTTTACATACCAATGGTGAACCTTTTCTCCCTTGGTGATAGATATATGTGGGTGTAAGGGCTCACCCACAGAGAC
>NC_079424.1:17583597-17586097 GCF_026213295.1 Gadus chalcogrammus
ACTGGGCTACTCACACTGTATTAGCTCGCAAAAACAGCTCTCTCACACACACACACACACACACACACACACACACACACACACACACACACACACACACACACACACACACACACACACACACACACACACACACACACACACACACACACACACACACACACCGAGGCGCGTGCGCACGGCTCATGGAGCGATTAGAGCTATTTTGCGTCTGATGTCAAACAGCAGAGCCGTTAGTTTGACAGCAGACTTGGTGGAAAGAGGAGGCCTTTTCCCGCGCTCGACTTGTTCTGTATTTCTGTGGTCTACAGCTCTATGGGTTGATATGTATATAGGCTATGCATACATGAAATGATAGATAATCCACTTGACTGACAATTCCGCGTCTAGAAAGTATACCCCAGTTGTAGCTTACAAAAAAGAAGATGTGTGGTTCAAATCAGCGCCGTTCTACAGATGCATTATCTCCCAAAGGCCTTCTTCAGTTTAGCCTTTTATCAGGAAATGTGTTAGGGCCTAATATATACATATATATATATATATATATATATATATATAAACATAGGCTATATCCTAACATAGTTCAGGAATGAAAGCATCAAAGGCATGTCACAATCTGTTCCTGATATGCCTACAATGCTCTGCTTGATTCGTTGACCCTTTTTAGATTTGTTCCTTATGAGCAGGTATTTCTTATCCGCTTGACAGCTTGAAACCAGATGAACAACAGCAGAGGACAACGAATGGCATCCATGGTATTCTACACGCGAGGTTATTGATGGAAAATAATAAGTTTAAGGTTATTCATCAGATTGGGTAAAAGTGTAAAGGGATAAATTATAATTGCAGACTAAACATTTCCCGTTGAAACGCATATAATTAAATACATTTATTATGACAGACACCCAACAACAAAAAAACACCAGCCGCTAAAATGTCTTTACTCAGAGGAGCAGCTCTACTTTGTCCTTCATCATTATTTGCGCTAGACTAACGCATCTTCGTGTAATAATCCTTTAACTAAAACCGATACAGAAGGATTACTTCGTGGTGCTCACTTACCAAACAGTAAGACGATGTTGTTGATTTTTGGAGCTAAAGTTCCTCGAATCCGTTCTGCGAGGTCCCGTCCAGTGAGAGTCTGTCTCAGCTGCAGCCCTGCTCCTCCGTCCTTTTAACACAGCGGTCCGGGATGCTCTCCGCAACAACCCCCTGTTTCAGATGTCGTCGAGACCCAACCAAACGATATGCGCAGTCACTTCAGGACCAGTGGACGACTGCGGTATTTTGCTCCCCTGCCCCGTCCTCCCCTCTTTAAGGAGTGTATTTTGGGATAACTTTCCAAAAGCGAAGAAGCTGTGGATGTGCAACGTAACGGCACGTCAGTGCCTTGTCTTCCGGGTGTATTGGCTTTCTTGGCATGGATCACATCAGCTTGTTAGTCTTAAAATAAAACCTGTTTTATTCATGTGGCACATCGTTCAGTCGTCTCAGCTTTTCCTGTTGGGGTACAATGAAGTTGGATATACAGTAGACGCAACTGTTTGGGACTTCAGGCAATCCTTAGATGCCATAAATAACTAAAGAAAGTCTACTAAAGACAGTCTATCATATATTAGTCTATTCAGTCAACTGTTCAATTGAGTAGAACTATAAGTGTTTTAGTGATGCCTCTATTGAAGACAGTGTTGCATATTTTCTTTTGGACAGACACGAGGGTCCTTACATGACCGATTGTGATTTATTAATTCGAATGCCTCGATAATAGTTTATTTTTTAAATGAACGGTGCATGGATCTCTCATTGGCCGTCCCTCATCCCCACTTCGTGATCTCTCCTCGCCCATGAACAACAACTTTTTAAAACATGCAAAGCTGCACAATCTCCTGCACGCGACCAGGGCTCGTGCTCCGCGCTGCAGCAGGCAGGTGCAGCCAGGCAGCACACATGCACGCACGCACACGCATGCTCCCACGCGCGCGCGCGCGCGCACACACACACACACACACACACACACACACACACACACACACACACACACACACACACACACACACACACACACACACACACACACATACAGACATACAGACACACAAAGACGGAGAGAGAGAAAGAAAGAAATGTGAACTCTTACTGAATTAATTGCATTAATTTCAATGTTTTAAATCAGCAGACCAACGACTTTATGCATAAAGTCTTAAATCCAAGCAAGGCGTCGTGGTGTCAGAGGGCACGTGAGGCTGTTTGGTGATGCTCAGGGAAGTCCGCTTGCAGACACATACAATAATCTCATATTTATGCACACAATATGATTTGCATGGATTGTGAACCTGTGAGCAATCAAAGTGAATAGTTTCCAATGACATTTTTTTTTAATGTGCACAATGTTCAGAAAAAACACAAATAAACAAAAAGGGTAATATGCACGGTGTATTCGTTTCTTAAGAATTGTTCAATCCTACACTTGACCTAATTATTTCCCAAAAAATATTCATTA
>NC_079424.1:17591097-17636097 GCF_026213295.1 Gadus chalcogrammus
GTGTGTGTGTGTGTGTGTGTGTGTGTGTGTGTGTGTGTGTGTGTGTGTGTGTGTGTGTGTGAGTGACTATGTGTGTGCGTGTGCGTGTGTATGTGTATGTTTGTGTGTAATACCAAGGTGACAGTGAGGGTGGTGGCTCTGTCTTGGTGATTTATGAGTGTTCTGTGAAGGGTCTTCACGCTGGATATTGTTCTCTGGGCGGTTTCCTCCTGGGGTATGTGTGTGTGGTTTTGCGTTTGTGTGTGTGTGTGTGTGTGTGTGTGTGTGTGTGTGTGTGTGTGTGTGTGTGTGTGTGTGTGTGTGTGTGTGTGTGTGTGTGTGTGTGTGTCTGTGTGTGTGTGCAATTTTGAGTGTGTGTGATTGTGTGATTGTGTGTGTGTGTGTGTGTGTGTGTGTGTGTGTGTGTGTGTGTGTGTGTGTGTGTGTGTGTGTGTGTGTGTGTGTGTGTGTGTGTGTGTGTGTGTGTGAATTTGAGAGAGAGAGTGAGCAAGAGAGAGAGGGGGGGAGTTGAAGAGGGAGAGTGCAGCAGGTGGGCCCTCGATGTAATCCATCATCACCATGCCACAAGGCCCAGGTCCTGGATGAACTCCTCATTCCTGCTGTTTACCTCACATCTGTTTGTGCATATTCAGTATTTGTGTAAGATGATCGCAGAGCCTCTCCGACTGTATTACAAGTACACTTCAGGAAAGAAAACTATGAGGCGATATTCAAACTCAAGATTTAGGCGACTGCTTCATCTCATGGAGCCCGGAGAAACCTAAAAGCTTGCAAAAACCCAAACGTACACACAAATTTTTACACTGCCACAATTTCAGCAAGAGTTTTGCCACATCAGGATACAGAGCCATTCATGAATTCCGGTTCAAACAGTATTCTGCTCAGTTTTTGCCAACCGCCTTTAACCGCAGCTCTTCAGTGACCGGTAATCACATCCCTCCTAGCCTCAGAGCTGCAGCAGAACACGTGTGTGCAACTGAAAAGGACAATCCACTAATCAACCGAGCAGAAAACCCTTTGGTGGTAGACAATGCCTCCTCAGCGATCTAACAGATGCCTGGGTACCCTGCGGAGCCCTGGGGAACCCTGATCCGAACAATAACCCGTACCTCCCCGATGTACCTGGTAACACCAGCACGTAAACACACTGTTAACACATCTCATAATCAAAATGACTCAACTGGGTTGTTTAGGGGCCAATGAGGTCAACCTTTTCTGGAAGCCAACACAATGTTCCCCCTTCTGTGAGAGTGAAGCCTTTGCTGAACCCAACAGGCTTTCCGTCTGTGTCAGGGTCCAAACTAAAATCCAAACAAGCGGCATGTCATTGTGTGCCCTGCGTACCAACTTCGAGCATCGGCGTGAACAGACATTGTCTTGGCTTTCCCTGGTTGTGTAATTTCAGAATGAATATTGTAGGGTGCATACAATGTGCTTACGTTATCTCGAAGCATGGAATGGGACCTGTTATCATGGAGCAGGAAATGACCTGCAATGACCATTGATGACCTCAGAGGGAAAGCGGTGACCTGAGACTGACCCAGATCATCCGTGTGCCCACGGCGGTGGGATAACCCCTAGAGTGATTGTTTAGGAGTGGTTGCTAGGTGGGGCTGCTCTGCTCACCAGGAAAGCAACAATGTCCTGGAAATTCCCTCTGAAGGGGATGTATAAAAGATGGCTGATGTAATGTAGGATTTGGCCAATTTTAGCATTTTGACCTTTCTGAGATTGTTTTGGTGGGTGTTTTGGTGGGCTGAGGCATTGGTCATATTAAAGTTGTCAAATCCAACAGTAGAGTAGAGGAATGGAGAGCTGATTCTGTCCTTAGGTTCATGGTGAAAGTGCGCCCTCTATTGTAAATATAAGACATTGCAGCACTCAACAAAACTAAGACAACTTAATGGTAGCCAAAGCCTATTAAATTATTAATCATGAGGAAAATAAAGAAACAAAATCTGTGAAAGTTTCTCACACTTTATTTCAAATCTCTCAAATGACGGTCCACACAACAAACTTGACTCATGTTTCATTGGCAGGTCTATATCCACAATATGCCTAATCTCATGGATTCATTAATCTCTAGTGGACACAGAAGAGACATACCAATGATAGAAAAAAGATCATATACATCCCCAAAGGGACAGGACAAATGAAATGCCCAGCAGTTGTGTAGCAGAATCAGAGCTTTGTTCAAATATTTGCTTTAGTCCAATGCTTAAGTAAGGGTCAGTCTGGAAGAGAGAATGCTGTAAGTGCAAAGAAGATGACATGGTCTGAACATGACATCATCCTACCAACGAGAAGCAAATGATTTGACCTTCTAGGGACTAGAGAGCACATGTGAGTAAATACACAGGACTTGAAAACAAAACATGTGGCAAAATTTGACCTCCATCAACTAAATTATTCATTACAAAAACAGCCCCTCAGACGTTTTATCAAAACCATTCAAAAAAAGGAGGCAGAGAGAAAATAAAAAGACAAACATAAAAGAGTCCAGATTTCAATGGGAAACAGAACCCAGACTTCGGTGCCAAAAGTTAAAATAATAAACGGTACATTCTCAAAGTAATGGCCATGGTTCAGTATGTGCTGCGTAGGACCGTGTTCCTGCAGCAGGGACAAAGGCTACGCTAGTACACACACCTAACAGGCCTGAAGCTACCCGACAGGCCTGGGAAGATGTTCAAATCGTTCACTAAATTGTGTTTGTGTTGCGTGTGTTTGTGTGTGTGTTGCGTGTGTGTATGTGTGTGCACGTGTGTGTGTGTGCTTCCTTTGTGGAAATTCGGCACATATATGAATGAATGCATGAATTCTCGTTGTACATCTATGTTGTGGAGGGGTGGGCGGGGCATCACGCGGGTGCTACGAGTGCCCTCGTGTCGCAGTGCACGTCCTCGGTGCACGGCCAGAGACTTAGAGGGCGTCCAGCAGGCTGTCGATGGAGCTGACCAGCTCCTGCCGCTTGGTGCCAAGGGTCTTCTCGCTCTCGATGTAGGCCTCCTTCTTCACTTTGCCCGCAACCAGGCGCTCCGCCTCCTGGCAAGAGCGGCATACCATCTCCTTCACCTTGCCGTCCAGCTTCTGCACCTCGCCCACCTAGGGAGAGCCATGATGGTGCACGTTACGGCGGCGTTCCGACAGAGCTGGTTACGCATCGCTGATCAAAGAAATGTGACTGCATGCTGTCCGTCCTGGCCCTTAACCTATGCACTTAGCATTGTGCAGCATCTTATCCTAGCAATCTTGTTTAACACAGAGAATAGGTTAACCTAGTAATTGTAATGCTTAGCACTTGTTTCTATGAATATCCTTACTGCGTCAACAGCAATTTTTGTTGTTTCTCTTTCATCTAACTAATGTACTTATTGCTAGTCGTTTTGGATAAAAGAGTCTGCTAAATGCACTGAATGCAAATGTTACCGCACCAAAGGAAAAGCTCACTTGTTTACGTTACTTAAATGCAAAATAAATGCACTTAAGGCCAGTAAAAGAGCCGATTATCCAGGCATTGGAGTAGCCAGCCAACTAGCGTAGCGTACCCCTCCCAGCGGTCCAAATGGCGGGACGCTCTCAAACTCACCTTATCCGCCAAGTCGGATCCCTCGGCCTTCAGGCGAGCCTGCAGGCTGGTGATGTCATTGGTGAACGTGCGGTGCTCCGCCTCCAGCGTCTTGCGGCCGCTGTTAAGAGCGCCCGTGTCCCGGGACTGCTTGTAGCGGTTCACCACCTCGTCCATGTGGCGGTACAGCCCCAGGCGCTTGTTGACCAGGGTCAGCACCTGCTCCGTGATGGACGCCACCTTCATGCGCACCTCGGCAGCCGGGTCCTGATGGGACAGAGATGGATAGACTTTAAATACATAGAGAGAGCTTTGATTGGATCATGAGGTCTAACAGTTCAGAGCAGCCTCTCATGAAGACATAATGGCCCCCGTGTGGCGCAAGCACTCGGAGGACCAACGGAAGCCGATCACCAAATATGTAAGGAAACTTAAGTAAGTGGAGCGAGGCCATTCAGAAAATATATAATTACACACACGAATAAGAGTTATTGCCGAGACAGAATTATAAGATTGGCTCCCGTTAGGACACCATGTCCCTTAGGTAACTCAAACCTACGGATGACCATTCGATTTTCAAGTGAAATGCAGAAGTACTTTAAAGGTTACGCATGTTGAAGTGTTCCTGGAAACTGTGATATTATAACAGTTTCATACTTGAGATTGGGACACTAATCATATCTTCCAAGTCGAGAATCTTCAATTCTCATCACGTTCTTACTCATGTTACCGAAAATACCGTAACACACTTCTATACACAGAGGCACACACGGTTACCTTGGTGATTGCAAAGTCCAGGCGCACGTAGATGATGACGGTGAAGAAGAGGATGTAGAAGGCACCAACGACCAGCAGAGGCTCCTGAAGCATCAGGATCTTATTGAAGGTGTAATGGACCTGAGAAGAGAAAACAAGCGACGCAATGCTCAGGGATCTCATACATACTGTGGTGTGAGGGAAGGGGGATATCACCCAATGAAGCAGCGCTATTCATCAATGCAAACGAGAATAAGTAATTTTAAGATGGAAAGAACACATTTCCGGTCGGCCCTGGGTTTGGTGCGGTGCGGATACTGAAGCTTTCAAAAGATTGTTTTTGGCTGTTACTCTTTGATACAGCCAATCATAACCAACTGAACAAGACGAACAACTTGCTCACCACAACGTCCTGAATGTGCTGCTCAACCAGGTTGCTCTTCGTTGCGACCAGTACTGGGCGGCCAAAGGTATCCAGGTAGGTGTAGTGCAGCTGGTCAGGCAAGCGGTAGATGGGGTAAGGGGTTTCCACATGGATGTTTCTATGAGGCAATTACCAGCACGTTAAGCACAATCTACAAGAGCTACAGGGAATGGAATAGGGCTTGAACGTATGAAGTCAGTCAGTCAGTAAAATGACTCACCTGGCGCCCTCTGGCAGAATGAGTTTCACGGTGAGGGAATCGATCACCTGATCATCAAACACGTGGTCCACCAGCCTCATCTTCAATGCATACTGGTCTCCTACGAAAGGAAAAGGAGGGGTTGGTTGAAATCAAGAAAAGGGATGATGAGATTTGTCTCATTAAGCAGACACCTTTATCCAAAGAAATGTATAGGGAATTTAACATAAACGGCATCAAGGAGAAGGTATGGGCTAGGCAGGATGCTTACACCCTAACCACGAGAATAACCTGCCCCAAACAGAGCATAACATAGGATAAACCAAAGCTAGATATTGGAAATAAGGGCCGGGCAACTCAGCCATGTCCTTCAATAATTGCGAGGAAAACTTGAGCACACTTCTGGATTGAATAAAGTGTACTGCTAGGTAGGGCTGGGCGATATATCGAATATATGCGATGTATCGCGAGATGTTCTCCAGGGGATGTATAAAATGCCCATATCGCGAACATCGAATATAAATTGGGACGCAATGTTTCTTTTTGCCGCCGCCGGCATACTCGTTGTGTTTTCACGCGACGGGGCGACAAGATCTCATACAAAGTGAACGTAGAGACGCGTATCTGCCAATCAGCGTTCAACAGCGTGGCCACTGAGTGACATGTGTAACGTAACAGCCAACCAGCGTTCAACCGTCAAACTCGGTGCAGTGCAGTCCGGGGTGAACTGCAGCACGGAGGAGAAAGTGATTGTTGCCGTTTGCGACTCCCGGAGCTCTATATATAATAATATATAATATAATATAATATAATTGGTTATATAATATCACGGATAAAAGCTCTGTGCGCATCCTGATGGCCGTAGCGTGGGGAGCTCTCATAGGGATTGGGCTTCTCGGGTTTTTTTAACGCACAGCGTTCCCTTCTCTCGCTATTTCCGGTGGCTCTCTAAACTCACTCCCCCCGCCCATTGCGAGTCCACGAGATTCTCATGGACGCGCGTGTGTGACGTAGTCTGGAAGGCGCGCTGCTGTAGGTGCGTGTACCTCCGACCGGTGAGTGAGAACAGCCAGAAAGAGAAAAAAGGATGGAAACTGAGGATTTGGTTTCGAAAAAGAATAGCACTGGATCCTTCGTCTGGCAGTGTATATATAATAATTATTATTCAAACTGTTAATAAATAATTAACGGTTTGAATAAATGCTGTGTTGGTAAATCTAACTTGCTGTGATTTTCCTTTTCTTATGTGCAAGTTCTAAATTGTTCCAATAGAAAGCACTGATGAGTTTAAACAATATGTTGTTTCATGTAATCTACATGCAGACTTATGTTTCAGTAATACTAGAATTATTACTGACGTAACATTATGCCAGACATGGTTGAATCGAGCATTTATGATGTGCTCTAGAGGAGATTCAAAATATATCGAGATATATATCGTGTATCGAGATATAGTAAAAAAATATCGAGATATTCATTTTGGCCCATATCGCCCAGCCCTACTGCTAGGGAAGGCCTAGGGTCAGTGAGCATGGCGATTCACTTACCCAGGGTGTAGAGGTACTCGTAGCTGGGCAGGTTGTAGCCAATCATGTAGTGGGTCTTCCAGCCTCCAAACAGGGGGAACCTGGGGCGCACCTCCACCTCCACCGAATCCTCCAGCACCTGCAGGTGGGAGGTGGAGATGTTTCCGATCTCGTCGCGGTAGTACACATCCTGGGCAGAGGCGGGGAGGATCGTCTGTTGGGGGAGAAAAAAAAAGACAGAAAGGGAGAGAGAAAGAGATGGTTATTGCCGGCATGGAGATTTTCTAGACTAAGCCACGTGCAAGGCTATATTACTAGAAAAACGCACCTTGAAGGATTTAACCGAAGAGATGCCACTATCGGACTGCCGCTGGTAGTCGTAACGGGAGAAGGGGCCCTTGAGGTAGGCTCCGGTGTGTCTCAGGTCGATGGTCTCCTCCACAGCGATGTTGCCCCAGTGGGACACCTCGATGGTGCGTGTGATGCTGCTGATGCTAAGGAACGGGCTGTTGTTCTCGTAGTGGATCTTCATCGCATCCTAAACGGGAGAGAGGGGGAACGGCAAGAACACAGATCTGTTTGAAATGGTCTCACTTGTGCGAGTCTCTGCCGATCGTTGTACCGGGGTCCACGCCGTTACCTCGCTGAAAGCTGCGACGTCACGGAAGGGGCCGTACTCGATGACCTCGTCGCTCTTGCTTGGGTTGCCCAGCTTGGTGTAGCTCTCCACGGTCTTGGAGGACAGGCGGACACGGGTGGTCTGGCTGCGAGTGGGGTAAGGGGAGAACAGGTAGTGGTTCCCCTGGAAGACCACCAACTGGCGCTCGGCTTGAGTGATGTGCGAGGGGAAAGGCGTAAGGACATGACTGAACACCATGTCCACCTTCACTCTCAGCTTAGCACCTGCGGCCAGGCTGGAGGGCAACTGCACCTTGTAGAACTCCCCACTGAAACGCAGAAGTGTATATAAACACACAACGTAATCGATGGCAAGGCAGAGAAAATATTACAGTGGGATAAGAGTGATAGGAAGAGGATTTTTTCTGCTGAAGTAATGCATAACTAAAACGTAAGCTTCCATTTGGTGTTTGTTCTTCCTTAAGGTGAGGAAAGGTTATCCAAATAATTTACCTCTGCCCATGTATTGATGTTTGCTTGAGTTCAAGAGTTCCATCTTCCTCTTCGTCACCTTTTACCTGGGAATCAGTTAAATATTCAAAACAAATTCCAACCGTGTTTAAGATGAAGAGGTTGCATCGGGCAAAATTGTAATTGCAAAATCAGCCTCTATGTCACTATGTCAACATCGCTTCAAACATTGTTGCACCTCAACACGGAAGTAGACATGCAGCGCATACGTGTCATTCTGACAGTGTGCGGCGGTGCGGAAGCGGTCCGGTTACCAAGAACCATTCAAACCATTCAATGATTTGTCGTTTTATTAAAAACGTCCATACCTTTATCCGCGTGTCCATGCATGTTTAAATAGTGACTCCACCAAACACCAGAAATTCTGATCTTAAATCCAATATTTATGTGCTTCTAGATGCACACATCGTTAACTCAATGCAGGCTTGGCTAGGTATTTTCCTAGATGCAATGAAGGTTATAAATCGCTAAACTATGAAATTGCACGTTTGCAATTAATCTGGAAATTTTAGGGGATTATTTTGGACTTTTGAAATGAACGTCATTGAACGTATAAAATATGTTGCAGTATGTTGAATGAGTGGCCAGCTAGCTAGCCGAAGCTAACACGTTACTCGCAAGATGCGTGGAAGTATTCATTCAAAAGATCGACCCAAACATCTTACCGAAGCTCCAATGTAAGCGAGATGCGGCACCAGGTCGGGCTCCACCGCCAGTGTAAAGGTTTGCACCGCAGCATCGCCCTGGTTCGACAGGAGCACCTCCGAGGAAATCTTAGCAAGATGAGTGCTCAGGTCTACTGTTCTCCGCACGTCCTCGTTTACCAGACCTTCGGCGGCCGTCTCGGAGGCGAGTGCGGCGAACACAATAAGGCAAGTGAAAACTCCTACAGGAGGCATCATTGTGGGGATAGATGAAAACACAAAGAATGTGTTATGGGGACCCGCAGAAGGTATACAAATTGAGAAATATGTAGAGCAGCAAAAAAAGGGCCGCGCGCTGCTCTACTCCAGAAAGGATGACGCTACATTCACTGACGTGATGACGTAGAATACGCGCACTTTGCGATCATTACGGTATCCGCGAAATCAAGACTAAACATTTAATATATTGGCTTCAGCACATACGAATTCAGTATCAAATCCTCACACTTGTTATTTAAACCATACCATACTGTATTGTCTGGGCCGTTCGAGGGATGCCACTATATAATTACCATTGTTCATCGGTTGTAATTGATTGATTAACTGCATTTTATAAAAAATACTCTATTAATTGACTACCGCTGGGTTGCATATTAATTAAAATAAATAAATAATAATAATGCTTATAATTTTAATTCCCAGGTAACCCGCTGTTGACAAGGCGTTTTCATCTCACGACTGAACGCCTGGAACAGGATGCTCCATAGAGAGGGCGGGACTTTCAGTTATACGAGTTTGGCGGCGAGAGGCGAGGAAGAGGGAGGGATATACCAATATCTTCCTCAAAGCTCCATATTTATTAACCCTGTCTTTGCGATGTTGTTCTTGTTCTTTTCCCTCCTCCGGGGACTGTTGTACACAGCAGGAAATTATAGACCGGAAATCACGGGAGACCGGGATAACGCTACAAGTCCGCATCCTCTCTCATCATAATGTGAACCAGGGCGTGTTGTGCGCTGACGTCAGGGAGTCCTGATGTTGTTTTGGAGGAAGTGAAGAGCAGCTAGCGTCAATGTAACGTTAGCCTCAACGGAACAAGGCAAAATATACACTTGGGCCAATTCTGCTCCTGTCAAACGACAACCGTGCCAAACAGACAGTGGCCGTGTTTATGATCTATGAGGCGTGTGTTGCGAGGCTACACTACTGAAACCGCGTAGCCGTATACGTGGTTCCGAAAAACGTTTTATCACTCGTTTGATTTAGCTAGTTAGCTAGCCTGAGTGTTGCAGACAATTGTCGATTGTACGAAACAGAAAGACGACTTTTGCCATTATCAAGATCAAGGGACTCTCATCAAGGTAGTTTTCTTTTGTGTTGACTAACTATGTTCACCCTACAGACGATGGTAAAAGTTACTCTGGTCATGTTGTTTTGCTAACTAAATGTTAGCCTTCAAAATACCCGTAACGTTACCCATCAGATGTTATGAACTGAATAAACATTCATCATCACGACATATCTCAGGCAACAAGTTTACTGTCACCGACAGCTAGTTTTATCCTGAAATCCTTAGTGCTCGAGATGTATTTTTTCTTCTCCATAATTGATTGTGTCACGGACAATACCTCTAATAGTAACCCCTCCACGCCCTTTGGTAGTCAAATTAAGTGGACGAAGGTATATGTTTAAATATCGGGAACAGATCGGGCAGTGGTTTTAATCGTCGTTCTTAAATCTATACATGTTCATTTCAGCTCCAACATTAGCATAGCCACATCATGCCTGCCAAGTCATGGCCCCTTTGGTCTTAAACCATGTGATCAATGACACAGTGTCATGGGTTGCAGATTATGAGGAGCACCAATAGTTGAATGCGACCCGTTCTGCGTATTTATTTTATATATTTTATATTTATATTGCCACGGTGTTATTTTATTAACTCATGGGAGCACCTGAACAGAGAGCATACATGGTATATCCGTAGATTGGGGCAATGTGTTGCTATGGGGAATGTAAATTATTTTCCGAGATGAACTTTGAACATTACGACACACTGTCGTTTGTTATAAGAGACCTCAATGTCCCACTCAGAAACTGCAGTGATAATTTGGGTATGGTGGTGTCAAACTGTTTTGAAAGACTTGTCTATTGAGCAATTCAGAAACATAGAGGGCATTTCTGAACAAATGAGTTAAAGAGTCAGGAAAGGGTAGATTCAGATCTTTGTTTTATGAAATCAACATAGGCCTAGGTATATCCTCCACAAGAGGCATTTTACTGGGGATGAGAATAAGAATTAAGTGCCACTGGGTGTAGTTCAAACTTATTAAAATGGACTGTGTAGAAGAAGTTACACTTTATTTGAATAGTGATGTTATATGTATAACTTGTATACTGTATAAGCTGAAACTAACGTCTTATTTTATTTTTCTTTCCTTCTCTTTATTTTTTCTCCAAGGCACAATGACGTCTAGAAAGAAAGTCCTACTGAAAGTCATCATCCTTGGAGACTCTGGGTTAGTTTTACGTTGAGGCCCAACTCCTTAAACGAAAGGAGATCAGAGCAGGCTGTTAAACATTGATTTGATTAGCTGGCTTTAAAAGGTCTATTCAGTTAACCGTTTACTTGCCGTCATTATCACAGATAAATCATTTTAGATCTGTAATTTAAAATGTTTTGTGTCCATCTCCTTTTCTAGAGTTGGGAAGACCTCATTGATGAACCAATATGTGAATAAGAAGTTCAGTAACCAGTATAAAGCAACAATAGGCGCAGACTTCCTGACAAAAGAAGTCATGGTGGACGACAGACTTGTTACAATGCAGGTAATTAAGGGGATAAACAGGCATGGTACAATGCAGGTAATGAGGGGGATAAACAGGCATGGTACAATGCAGGTAATGAGGGGGAAAACAGACCTATTCAAATGCTGGTAATGAGGGGGACAGACAGACCTATTCAAATGCTGGTAATGAGGGGGACAGACAGACCTTTTCAAATGCTGGTAATGAGGGGGACAGACAGACCTTTTCAAATGCTGGTAATGAGGGGGGCAGAGTTGTTACAATGCAGGTAATGAGGGGAAGATTTGTTACTATGTTTATATTATATTATATAATCTATTGGAGATGTGTATCTTAATGTTGTTGCTCTCTCAGATCTGGGACACTGCCGGCCAGGAGAGGTTCCAGTCGCTAGGTGTGGCCTTCTACCGTGGAGCAGACTGCTGCGTGCTTGTATTTGATGTGACCGCACCCAATACATTCAAGACCCTGGACAGCTGGAGGGACGAGTTCCTGATCCAGGCCAGCCCAAGAGACCCAGAGAATTTCCCCTTTGTGGTTCTTGGCAATAAGATTGATCTGGAAAACAGACAGGTGTGTGTTTCCTGTATCTTGGGATAAGCAGCATTAGGGTTTATGTTGTTATATTTCTTTACATATTCAAAGGTGTGGTTTGTTATGACAAATAATGGAGGACTTGTCAAGATTCATATTTTTGTGTGTCAGTTTGTCTCAGAGATATTTATTTGATTTGTATTTATTTTTGTTTTTGACAGGTGACAACCAAACGAGCCCAGGCTTGGTGTCAGAGTAAGAACAACATCCCCTACTTTGAGACAAGTGCCAAAGAGGCCATCAACGTGGAGCAGGCTTTCCAGACCATTGCAAGGAACGCTCTCAAACAGGTAACTCTCACGTTTTGGTTGCATATTGCCATGTAGGGCCCTGCCTTTATTGTGGTTATCCTGGACCGGATAGTTGAGTTGCTGTTGTTTTATATTTGCCGAAAAAAAATGTCGTCCTCTTGGCATGTCTATGATGTAGCTGTATCTAGTAGGTCTCACTCTTCTTCTCTGTGTATTCATGTCTGCAGGAGACTGAAGTGGAGTTGTACAATGAGTTCCCTGAGCCAATAAAGCTGGACCGGAACGAAAGGGCCAAGCCTTCAGCAGAGACCTGCAGCTGCTGAGGACTCTGGAGACCTCTCTGGGGGAGGGAGAGATGCTAAGCCTTCCCCACCCATCTTGCCTTGTCTATACACCCACCTCTCCCCTTGTCCCACTGTGTTACCCTATGTCCGACATTATCACTTGCCTTTGTAGAT
Organism: Gadus chalcogrammus; assembly: GCF_026213295.1. Taxonomy (NCBI): domain Eukaryota; kingdom Metazoa; phylum Chordata; class Actinopteri; order Gadiformes; family Gadidae; genus Gadus; species Gadus chalcogrammus. The sequence continues at coordinate 17,603,475 of NC_079424.1, forward strand.
ATAAGCAGCATCCCTCTTAGACTATACTACTATTACTACAACACATACATGCTGTACACGTCACTCTATGTACACAAGATGACACATTTTCTATTGAGTCAACTAGCCCAAAGAACACTGAGGAGACATCATGATGTTTACTTTCATGATGCTTATTACATGCCAGTGTTTCCTTGTACTGTTTTGCAGTGTTGGTGGTTTCTGGTCATTCAGATGAACGATTCTGTGTCCCCTTTCCCTGTTTTGCATCCTGATTTTGTTTCTAACACTGCTTTTACTTGTACACTATTATTATTATTATTACTATCATTAAAACAATGCTACATCTAGGCATTAGTCTGATACTTATGATATAAAGTGAGAAACTACCAGCATTTGAACAAGTCTCTGGTAGTGGTGGTCCACCTTCACCACCACTGCTGCATGAATATAATGGACACATCAGGGCTCCACTTTACTCCTCAGTCTGGTGGTTCCAAAGACGACTTGTGTTTGGTTCAGTAGCATCAGCTTACCTCATCCACAAGAATCCAATGACATATCAATTCAGGACTCGACCGTCCCGTCCCCCCCAAATTTTTAAGTTGCGGAAGATGAAAATCAGTTGTTAGGCGTAGAAGTGTGACTCCTGTGCGGCCCACATATTCTTGCATTAATTGGTTAAGAGAAAATGTTCGAAAGGCATGTTTCTCACTTGCTGGTTAAATTTAGCAAGGTGGTTTTTGAGGCCAATACATTTACATAATCATAGCTTGTAGCAGATACCATATGGATTATCACTTCTGCTCTGTAATATAGCTGTCCACATCCAATTCCTGTTTTCTTAAGTGCAAGACAAATTCTCATGTTTTTTGGGGGGGTCAATAGCAAAACGTCTTACTATATCAACTAATCAAGACGATTCAGTGTTTAAGTCGGCAGGTTTGTTTTCAAGCATTAACAATAATTTAGAACCATGATTTAATACTTTATTTTCTCCTGCCAACTGTCAACACTTTGTATATTTGAAAACCTCTCCATGGTTTGTGGGGAAGTCAAGCTGTCTATCTCCATCTCTGTCTGCCAACTGCATATGTTGACGGACGATTAAGTGCTTAATGTTTCTTTCATGTAATTGGCTCATCTGTTCTTATGTTTAGAATTTGAATTGCATCTTAGGACATGATAGGATACGTACAAAAATATCAAAATATCTTAGGTGTTAGCATTTATCATTACAATATAAATATGGTAAATGCATAGCATCTACCTTGTTTGAAAATGTCTTTGCATAATAATGGTAATAAAAAAATCTTGAACTAACTGGATTTAACTTTTATTATTTCATATTAAAAAGGATGTTTCTGACAACAAACAGTTCCATATGGAACACAAGTGACGGTAAAAGTGCACATCAATGCTTTGAGATCTCTATTTACACAATCAGTCGATTCTGGCTTTCTTGCTGGCGCTCTTCAGCCAGTTCTCGAGAGTCCCAGAAGACTTGAGGTCCTCCTTGGCCTTGGGTTGTTGCTCGCGGGTTGTGTCGCAGATGCTTGGCTCTTTCCTCTTTGATGAGGAGCTGTCCTTCAACCAGCTCATCATCATTTTACTGCTTGCTGTAGGTTTGGGCTCCTGCGTTCAAAGGTCAGATCTGTCAGCTAGATTAAGTGTCCCCATTTAATGACGTACTCAATATAACACCTCAGAAAAATGCAATACTTTTTTGGCTTGGGGATCCACAGCCTGCAGGCATTCTGGTGAGTTGTTCCGAGAGTTGTTGACAAGAGACGAAACTGGGTGAAAGGTCAAAATGTTTGTCGGCTGTAGCAGTTTTAGGGCATCAGATGACTTCACTTCACCAAAGTCAAGCCACCTTCTCACATCTGCCTCTCCATCCAGAACGGCAGGCATCCTAGAACATCAATCACAAGGGCATTTTAGGATACAAAAATAATCAAAAACGCAAGTGCAGGAGAAAAGCATGCTGGGTAAACCCTACCTATCGTGAATGTTCTGAAGGTTTGGGGAGGCATCGACTGTGATAACAGTGTATGTATATATGGGCTCTTCGCCCCCAGGAGGTTTCCAGCAGTCAAACAGTCCAGCGATAGTCAGCAATCTCCATCCGGTCCACTTATCTGTTTCACTTTCCTTGTAGCCATATTCACATATGCACAGGATGGTAAGAACAACTTATTTTGAACATACTGTATCTGGGCTAATTTAAGAGACACTTTGCAGTACTTTGAAATCAAGATCTTAACTCATGAGCAAAAATTATAAAATGATGATTTTCTGATTTTCAAATCTATTATTGTGTGCAAGGTTTTTAAGCTTACAGTAACCGCTAAGCAACTACGGAGCTGACCTCTTCAATGTTTGAGGCCTTCTCCTCTGGGGGGAACTCAACGTCACTCTCATCCCGTTGTTCCTCCTCTCCAAGACCGGAGTCTGGCTGGCTCTGTGGAAAGTAGATGAAGAAGGGCTGCTTCTCTTTCCCCTGTCGTCTCCATTCATAGAAGCCATCAGCGAGGATGACACAACGCTGTCCTTTCAGAAAAGGGTCCTTTGAAGAAAGATTTAACAAAATAAATGTTATACATAGTGAATTATAGCACATAGGCAAATAAATACAAGAATTGTCATGACACAGTGAGGCAAGAGTATATCTACCTTGTAGGACTTTTTGTCTAACAGACTTTCACTGCGGCAATTGTTGGTACTATACTGCATCTTGCGGGGGTCATCTTCTCTGAACCAGGATGGGATCAGACCCCATCGCATCGCGGCCACCACACATTCATCCACTGACGCATCCTGAGGGACGACCAAAATCTCACCGTTGTCACAAGCATCATATGTGGTACCTTTTGAACCATAGGATATGGACATGCAAAACATACACAAACATGAACTGTGAACAATGAGGTGACCGCGCACCTTATCAAAATGTCTTTGAGACAGAAGCACCGGACTAAATGACTGTGGACTCTTGTTGTAGGACGGCCGATATTTGTCAGCATCTCCATCTCTCCATCTTGGCTGACGTCGCTGCCCGTGGCGGTTTCTGTAGCGAGAGGCGCGGCTCACCTCCTCTGGGTCCAGAGTACATGCAGTTCTTCCGCACATCCTTAAAAGTAGTTGCCCGTAGGAAGTTGAACTATAGATTGTAACGCCAATGTTAGTTGGTTAGCACATAGCATGCTAAACACAACACAAACCTGAAGACAAGTATAGTTATGAAGCTAACCACCTTTCGCTCTTACCTGTTTAGCGGTTGGGTGTCTGGTACAATGAACGTCACTGCTCTATTCTATGTGCAATTGTGCAGACTTCTTGTGTATTGGCTGCTCTGAACTTACTGGGTCTAGTCTGCATAAATTAACTTGCGCAGGCAACTCCGACTCAAACAGAACGTGATAGAGTCACGTGACCGGGGACCAAAACAGTCATACAATGATATCAAAAACCTGAAAATAATAGTATATTATTTATTTAGGGTGTGAGTAAAGAGCATAAACGTGCTTCTCTTGCCAGTGAGACTAATAATATTTGGCTGACATATAAGATGAATTAATTATAAATAAGTAAAAATAACCAAATCTGAATTTTTCAGACATTAGAATACATTTTCCATTTATGCTTAATATTTGATTAAACATTACAAAGTACATTGTAATGTCTAATGAATCTTACATCGCTATTTCCTTAGGAAGAAAAGCACTAAATATTTTGTCCTCATCCATTTGTCCATCCATTGTTGGGATATTTGATCATGATGGATGTGTACTGAGATTGGTCTGGTTCCCAGGATATATCTGTACATTATGGACCTATCAAAGAAAGGTGCACATCCACGGTCACCAGAAGTTATACGTCCTTCACGTACAGTGACGTCATTTACGTAATACGACGTCCTGTACGTAGGCGCGACCCATTCTTGTATACCATAGCAAAATGGCGTCCGTTTGCCGAGTCGGGAGCACTGTGGGGAGAAGCCTCGCAAAATACCGCAACGTGAGTGACAACGATAACTTTTCGTTTATATCTTTCAAGATATGCCTTGAACGAAGTGGTGATGTATGATTGAATCGATGCCTGTGCAATGTTTGAAAGCTGCTAGCCTGGTAAGCACTAGCAGGCTAGGATGCCTTCAACGCAAGGTCAACTATCGAGGAAGCCTTCCAATACTCTCTAAACCGCACACCATTACGTTTTTTTGTACTTAAAGGAGTAAGACATAACTGGGGAATCATTGATCGTTTCATTATTACTATTTAAGTAGTTGCCCTCGTTTGCCCTGCTGACCCATCCAAGGTTTACCGGCCGGTTGACTTTGTCAATAGTTGTCTGTTATGCGTTACGGATTGCATAATTACCGGTTTGAAGTGAAGAAATTGTAGTTTTGGGGTGTTCAATTGAACATGGTAATTGCTCAAGTTGTCAAACTAATGTATGATAATACATGGCTGACAAATCAACACAAACCATTTTTCGTAACTAAACATCATTCTGGTCGTCCCACCTGCAGCCCATCCTGCTGTCTCTGCGACGTCAGTCCTCAGTCAGCTATGCCCAGAGCCTGGCCGGAGCCCCAGAGACTCGCCTGACTGCCCTTGATAATGGCTTGAGGGTTGCCTCCGAAGAGACCGGACATGCAACTTGCACTGTATGAGCCTGTTTCAATCTAGTCGGAAGGACACACATTCCCCATGAATTACTAAAATTATATAGTGCATCATTCTTAAAATCGTACAAATCCTATGAACTCCCTGGTTTCAGGTTGGACTGTGGATCGGTGCTGGTAGCCGTTATGAGAGTGAGAAGAACAACGGTGCGGGCTTCTTCCTGGAGCACATGGCCTTCAAGGTACGTGTCCTCTTCAACCGTGTCCTGCAAGCGAACTGGTGGCCCTACGTAGACAAAAACGTACAAAATCAGAACATTTATCAGCTATCTTACTTGCTTACAGGTATAACTGTTTATAATATCTCATATTTTTTGAATTTTAATCACCCTAATTTCTCCACATTCTCTCCAACTCTAGGGGACCAAGAAGCACCCACAGACGGCGCTCGAACAAGAGGTGGAGTCCATGGGTGCCCACCTGAGTGCGTACACCTCCAGGGAGCACACCGCATACTACATGAAGACCCTGGCTAAGGACCTGCCTAAAGGTAAAACCACTGGGAAGCCTTCTGAAAGCCTCCACCAGCCTCCCCTCCTTCAAGTCAAAACTGATTCAGTGTTCTGAATGCCATGTGTGTATATAAAGATCTTGTTTCATGTCGAAGATTAATTGAAATATCTGAACGTCATGTTTAACGCTGAAGAGCCATGTTTGTGAACATTCTTTGGTGCTTGTCGTGTCCCCAGCCGTGGAGCTGCTGTCGGAGGTGGTTCAGCATTGCTCTTTGAACGAGGCGGACGTGGAGCAGCAGAGGGCCGTGGTGCTGCGAGAGCTGGAGGAGGTGGAGGGCAATTTACAGGAGGTCTGCCTGGACCTGCTCCACGCCACAGCCTTCCAGGGCACCCCCCTGTCCTACAGCGTCCTCGGGCCCTCCTCAAATGCTAGGTAGGCTCCTGCACACGCTTCAATTAAAATATATATTTTCACATGAATCTTTCAATTATTACATTCATATTATGCATTATTAGTTAACAATAAGGGACGTTTTTAACTCATCTGGTGGTTCCTCAGTTTTTCCTCATGTAAATGAATCCAAAGTATATTTTGACACTGATGTAAGTGATGGTGCTGATTGTTTTTCTCCAGGACTCTTTCCCGTCAGGACCTAGTGGAGTACCTTGGCAGCCACTACAAGGCCCCCCGCATGGTGCTGTCAGCGGCCGGAGGTATGACTAGTTTCCTTCTCCAATGCACCCTCCTGGGGGGTTATTTGATCGGTTGTGTGCATGTGCGATGAGAATCTGGGGTCAATAATGACTATCGGTCTATCCATGTTTATTCTGCAGGTGTGAACCATGAGGAGCTGGTGGGCTTGGCCAAGACTCACTTCAGCGGCCTGTCTTTTGAGTACGAGGGCGACGCCATCCCAGTGCTGTCTCCCTGTCGCTTCACCGGAAGTGAGGTGAGATGGCGAAGGCTGAAGTCTGGCCATAAAATAGAAACTGCCTTAGTCTCCTTATAACGTTTGTTATGCATACCAGAACAGCCTGTTGACCTGTCTTTAGCATTGTCCGGTCGACCTGTCTTTAGCATTGTCCGGATGTCTTTAGCATTGTCCGGTCGACCTGTCTTTAGCATTGTCCGGTCGACCTGTCTTTAGCATTGTCCAGTCGACCTGTCTTTAGCATTGTCCGGTCGACCTGTCTTTAGCCGCGTCTGGTTGACCTGTCTTTAGCCGCGTCTGGTTGACCTGTCTTTAGCCGCGTCTGGTCGACCTGTCTTTAGACGCGTCCTGTTGACCTGTCTGTAATAATAATAATAATACATTTTATTTGAGGGCGCCTTTCATAGGACTCAAGGTCACCTTACAGGGCAGTGTTTAAAAAATAAATAATCAACAATCATAAAAATCACAAGAACAAGATACATTGAAACAATTTACACAAGTGGGGTGAAATTGGTGGTAGACAATGAATTAGATTGACTGTAGACTTGTAGACGCGTCCTGTTGACCCGTCTTTAGGCTCTCGGGTTTCTCAGCCTGTTGAACTGTCGTTATGCTTCCTCTTACCTCTTCAGATCCGTATGCGTGACGACGCTATGCCCCTGGCTCATGTGGCCATTGCTGTGGAGGGCGCCCGCGTCGGCAGCCCGGACATTGTGCCTCTGATGGTGGCCAACTCCATCATTGGAAGCTATGACATCAAGTCCGGCGGCGGAAAGGTTAGGAGACGAGAGCCCTTGGTTCAGCAGAGTGTTTGGTTAGGATCATGCATCAGACAGGACTCCATTTGAGCTTCAGCCCTTCAAGGCTCTGTCTTGTGGCCGTCGTTGAGGGCAGGAGGACGTCCCCCTTCCTCCCCTGCTTGTCGATCAATTTGAAAGGAGCGTAAGCTCACATGTACTTGCTAGCATGTATACCCGTTATAAACCGATGTGTAGAGGAAACGGAACACTTGATGATTTTAACTCTGGGATGTGTTCCCAACTTTTGCGTGGCCCACCCAGTGTAGAATTAGGAAACACAGGACTGAATCAAATCGTTGTCATCGTGTCTATAATCGGCTGCTCTTTCCTCCTCAGAATATGAGCAGTCGTCTGGCTGCGATGGCCGCTGAGGAGAACTTCTGCGAAAGCTTCCAGGCCTTCCATTCGTCCTACAGCGATACCGGCCTGATGGGCATGTACTTTGTGACCGATATGCACCACATCGAGGACATGATGCACTGGTCTCAGAACGCCTGGTCAGTGACGCCTCCACAGATGGAAGTGACATGCATGCACACATGATCAAATGTGGAATGGTAAAAGTTGTATTTCTGACTTTTTTTTTTTTTCTTCAGGATGAATATGTGCACCACAGTGACAGACAGTGATGTTGCCAGAGGCAAGAAGTCTCTTAAGGCTAGCCTAGTGGCACAGCTCAATGGTATTCAAAGAGTTATTATTTTTTTACATGCATATTTGTATTTCTCTCCATCACACTGGAAAGTAAACATGTCTTTAACCTTTTTAAGGAACGACCCCAATCTGCGACGACATCGGCAGGCACGTCCTAAACTACGGCCGTCGTGTTCCTCTTGCCGAGTGGGACGCCAGGATTAACGTGAGCGCACTTTCACAAGGCTTCTCTTTCATGCCGATGCCACCATCGCTGCCATTTTAATGGGGTACTTCCCAAGCCTAAACACACATGTTGACGGTTCTTGCTTCCTTTGTGGCTCCTTGCAGGCCGTGACGCCAAAGATGGTGCGCGATGTCTGCTCCAAATACATCTATGACAAGTGCCCCGCTGTGGCAGCTGTCGGTCAGTTTGTCGTCTTTAACCTGTCGTAACGTTCTACATATATACCGATGTGTGTTTAACCTGTCCCTCTCTCCCACCCCAGGCCCCGTTGAGCAACTTCCCGACTACAACAGAACGCGCGCCTCCATGTACTGGCTGAGGTTCTAAGACGTCCGGCATTGTGTGTCCAGTAGCCCGGCTCAACACAGCCTGCCATCCACCTCTCCACCCCCTCCACATGCTCACTCATCATTCTCATTGAATGTGCTCTGTGTTGTAGTTCTTGGTTGAGACCTGTTGCTGGCTATTTAAGAGCAAAGTGAGGGGTTCCTTTTTGAACATGAAGCGATCGGTCTAACATTAAATCAGGACATGGTGGAACTAGTCCTTGAAGAGCAAACATCTATTTATGAATAACGATTTGTTTCTGTCCTCTATTGTACATAACGGAAGCTCTGATTCCCAACAAATAAAACTCTGTTGTTCAACATAGTTTATTTTCTAGTGTCTTGTTTGTTTCGGTTGTGGCCATCCGGGGTGATTTTTAAAGCAATCTTCACAAATCAGTGTAGCATCCTTTTAGCTCAGACTAAAGAGTGCATCAATACCTAATCTAGACAGCATGTCCCTAGTCCGCCTCACCCCAACAGGTCATACGGAGGGTACGGAGCTAACGAGGCTGCATGTTGGCTTTATGCAACCCTTCCATGTGTTACCCAAAGGGGTCAAACAGAGCGTGTGATGCCTAGCCGGCCTCCGGCATCACCCAGTACTCAATATGGATGCTGTGGGTTATCTGAGTAAAAACAATGCTTATCATTAATCAGATGAGGATTGTGGTTTGATGGGTGGCCGGAGGGGGGCTGGAGATGAGGAAGTCTCAATGTTGTTCACTCTTCCTGGTTCTGTCCTTCCTGTTCCTGTTCCTTTCTCTGGCGCTCCAGGCATGTTTCTACGTCTCCATACATACTATCGCCTCCTCCTTCCCCTGTGTTTGTATTCTGTTTATAGAAACTTGCGTCACACGATGGGTGCATCATGAAATGTATTTAGAGCCACTGCTTCTAATGCAGCATATTGATGATAGTTGTTGGTTTGTGTTCTTCAAATCTGGCTGAGCACTGTGATTCAAGTTAATCTCAAGTTAACCTAACTGCTCTAGTTAACCCCTTTTTATGAGTTCACCTTGAAATATGATAAATTATTGTAAAGCAGAAAATGTGTGCTTCAAATATAACTTGTACTCCCATCGCTAAACAATATTCTACATAACTAATATATTTATATACAAGATAAATCTTTTGTTTATGTACTTTTGGTAGAATTAAAAACAAATACTGAAGTAAAGAAGTTCTGCCAAAACAGTGACATCCTCCTTAATTATTGTATCCAATAACTAAATGGTTCTAGCAGGGATTGAACTTCAAAAAAGAAAGACTCAAACAAACCCAAACACACTGAAGCAAAACCAATACATCAAAGATCACCGTTCCTGGTGGAAGCTTTGTTATGTGGTGACGTCATTGTGACATCTTCAGGAGACAATGTGACCTCATTACCTCAAACACCAGCTCATGCTTTTTCTTTTATACACCGCGAAAATGCATACAGAATTTTTTTTACAGCTGCTTTTATAATTCATTATTGGACAAGCTATTGTTATTACTATCACATTATTTTTAGACAAAAACATTTGCACATAACAACTAGCAGAGAGGAAATTAGTTGAGACGAGATGTGTGTGTGTGTGTGTGTGTGTGTGTGTGTGTGTGTGTGTGTGTGTGTGTGTGTGTGTGTGTGTGTGTGTGTGTGTGTGTGTGTGTGTGTGTGTGTGTGTGTGTGTGTGTGTGTATCTGTGTGTGTGTTTGTGTGTGTGTATCTGTGTGTGTATCTGTGTGTATGGTCTGTGTTGGGGCGTTTGTGTGTTGTGTATGGATGGAGTGTTTTTGTGTGTGTGTGTGTTGGGGGGGGGGGGGGCAAGATGTAAAAGATAAACAGAGCGAGGCCAGTGAAAAGGATGTAGGCTGTGTGATACTGAGAGGAGCAGAAGTCCAGAAGAGAGGAGAGGAGCAGAAGTCCAGCTGAGTCGGAGCGGTCCCATCGCAAGGTGCTACCAGAGAATACATCAGACCTCACCAGAGAATACATCAGACCTGCTGAAGAGCACTAAGAGAAGACATCACCAGATAATACATCAGACCAGCTGCAGAATCCAGAAAGGGGACATCAAGAATACATCAGACCTCACCAGAGAATACATCAGACCTGCTGAACAGAACTGAGAGGAGACATCACCAGAGAATAAATCACACCTTCTGCAGAACTCTGAAGGGAAAAGGGGGCGTTTTTGGACAAGTGCTCCCTCCACGTGTTGACATTCAGTAAGTTACCTGGCAGTGATAAGAAACCTTTTAATGATCTTAGCATTAAGCATATGACAAAATATCTGAGAAAACTATGTTCATGATTTTAGTATAGGGGATTCAAAATATTTGCAAACAAGAATGGTCTAAATAAATGACATTGATATAATCATTTCACCAGCAATTTCAAAGGATATATTTTTAGACAAATCTTGTATATCAAATCTATTACCAATGTTTAAACCAGCCTTGCAATTTGACTAAATCTACCAATATAAATCAGATTATAAAACACCACTGAGACATATTTTATTACTCATGGAATGGCCCATATTATCCTAACTTATCGTGTGCCCTGCAGAGTTGCGACGATGTGGAGCTTCCCCGTGTGGTTGTGTCTGGTCCTGCTGTTACCTTGGTGTGCCCAGTGCCAGAGGGGTGGCTCGGCCGGCGCCATTCCGGATCAAGGCATGCAGACGGACACACTGGCTGTCGACATCGTGAACCGCAGCGGCATGTTGATCGGGTTGTTTCCTCCAGAGTTTCACCCCGTGCTACGCCAGGGACGTGCCCCGCCACGCCCCGCCTCCCAACTCCCCAAGAGGGCCCAGCAGGGTTCCCGATTTGCCCTCTCCCTCGATGTACCCACCAGCATCCTCAGTGTTCTCATAGACCTGGCCAAGAACCAGGACATGAGGACCAAGGCAGCTGCCAATGCAGAGCTCATGGCTCGCATCGGCTAGAGGTAGGGACAATGGCGGCCACAGGGGGGCGTCGCGGAGCAAGGAATGACAGTTACCTTTCTTTTTATATATTCATATATTTGATCTTACAATGCCAAATAGATCACGCCCAGACGGACAATGAATGGGAAATATCCATAAACAATGGACTTATATTTAAACTTGGTTCATTTGGAATGGAAAAATAAAAATAAGCAAAATCAGATGAAGCTGGTCTTATGTCTCTGCTACAAAAACATCAAAACTAACAAAACAAAATACCCAGGTCAGAAAAAAATCTCAATTAAAATGTATGTGTTGTAATTGTAGAATGTTGGCCATCTTTGCATAATTAATAGAAATGAACTGTAATAAATCTCATTACGAAGACCATTGCTCTATCTGTCTCTCTCTGTGGGATTTTAATTTAGGATTTGATTTTGTTTGACGTCACACACTTAATTACAAGCTTCAGCAGCCAATAACGCACATTAAGAGCCTTGTGACTCACAATAACAGGACCACTGATACAAGAACAAAGGCATATCAAGGAAATTGACCTTGATAAGAAATTGAGCACATCTTTTCAGAGATTTATGGTAATGACCATTTGCTTCATTTGGTTAACAAGAAAGAGCTTTTTTTAGACCATGGGTACGAATCCAACGTGATATGACTTGGACTGATGAGGTTAATAGTCTGACGATGTGCGACTTGGGCCCACGATGCAGAGAGTGCAAAGCAGCGTCATCCTCGCCAGCATTGTCGTCATTAGGGAAGTGGAACTCAAAAGTACCAGAGAGAAAGAGAGAGAGAGAGATACACCAGAAGAGAGGAAGACTTTGAGGGGACAGAGATGAAGACTATTCATTGGATGCAGGCCTCATGGATCCTTAGATGGATTCTCAGACCCATTCAACTGTTCCTTTGGTTGAGGCTTTGGCTTTGGTTGAGTCATTTTGTGGAGGTTTTGATATTAATACCTCTATTACATTAACATTAATTTCAAAGAGGATCCCCCATTAACATAAGACCTGAACAAGAAACAGATTTTTGTTGGCATGTTTATTCTGCACAATTTTACTCAATACACTCATATCCTCATGAAGCAACTACCAAAAAGTATGCCTATATGCCGTCTAATTTTCTATACATTATTATTTATCCTATAGGATCACAATAATCTGTAATAAGGGATTCGGTCAATATGGACTCTGTAATCTTTCCATGGTCCAGCCCAATAATAATCGACACACACCCTGACTCAGCTCCAAACACTGACACACCTAGGTAAATAACTGGCCCAGAAATCTGCAGTGTCTTATTCTGACTGACTGAAGCCCAACCGATCACTAATTGATAATTTCCCTTTGTATGTTGTATGTTGCATATATACAACATACAAATATAGCAACATAAGAAGCACAAAACCACAGGTAGGCCTACATGAGAGGAATTCAGGAGGCTATATAGCTATCTCCCGTCCAGAGCTGGCTTGCTGTATCTTTAGAAGGAGATGTATTATATTGTAATATATTAATAAAGTGAACTAAAGCCTCACGAAATATATCTGGATTCTGAGGCGAGTCTTGCACCCTTCCGTTGCAAGCGCTTCGTGTTGGCTGCATGCGTCTAGGACCTGCCAATGAGGGGCCTCCAATAAGGGTCGTCAGGTAGCACTTAGTCTGAAGAATGGCGGCGAGTCCACGAGAGCTGGCATAGGACGATAGATGAATAATGTCAGTGTGTTTTTGTTTTTAATTTTAAATTGTAGGTTTACAGGTTAAATAGACAAATAGTGAAGGTTACTTGAGTTCGAAATTAAACCCGTTTGCGTCTGTGTACTTTGTTCGCGGAAGACGTTATTATCAAACTCAAGGGTGCTGTTCGCTGGACAAAACAATGAATCTTAAAGATTTTTACTTCGGGTTTGATCTGATCTGTTCGCGACTGACTATAGATTAAATTAAATATGAGTGAGGGCGATATGCTTATGTCCCAAAATCGGTAGTTTGGTTGTAATAGGCGTGACCCATTATTCCACATCATCAGTAGGCTATTAGTAACCGATTCAACTCTTTAAGAGATCACATCAGTGTGTGCGTCCTCGCTGTAGGCCTACATATGGACATCTGAACGCAGGGACACACGCACTGACATCATTGTTATCTGATTGAACTCCATAGCATTATCTAACATGTCTGTCTGAGGCTCAGGCACCTTGTCCAATAGAGTGACGTCTATGATTTAATGATGAGGAACAGAGCAATGAAATGTGTCATATTGATACAACAAGACTGATGTCTATTTGAGAGTGTTGTCAAAGGGTCTCCCCATACACACCACACAACCCATCACTCGAAATGCAAATTACCTAATCCCTCTTATTATTTTTCCTACCCCAACTAATACAATTATTTTTGCTGCATGATAAATTACACATAGTTATGTAGGACAATCATGTGACTATGTGTGGTTCCCCAGAGGATTGCTCAACGCTGCTCAAGCACAAAGGTGAAAGAGCAGAATGGTGCAATACCATTTATATAGAGGCGACGCAACACTGTCTAGATAACACCACGTCTGGTGAGGTTGTTGTCAACTACGACTAAAGCGTTCAGTGAATTGCGTTTCTTCAAAAGTTATTTTTAACAACTTCGGAACCGAGAATTGTTTATTGGTATGTACATGTTTAATCATCAATTTATTTTGAACTTTTTGTAGGCTTTTTCTAACTTATTTTGTATTGATAGGTGTTTTTCATTGACTAAGACTTAATTTGATTTGGTGTATTAGGCTCCGTTTGGATTGTTTCTGCCAAAGAACGTAGCATTGATTCTCATTTTTATAATGTGTTCTGAATAAATACCAAATGGTCTTTTCAGGAAAGTAGTTGCATCATTTTTGGATCAGGCGGTCTGTCAATCGATTTATCATTTTGAAAGTAAATCTTTTAATCAAATTAAGCAAAAAAAAAACGTTCAGCGAATATATGTTTCAGTTATCATTTTGAAGATTCCCAAGATCAAAATGAGTGTCTGTTTTGGTTCGTACTCCCTGCGATTTAAAGAGCTAACCAGTGCCGTCATTCTGTTGATCTCTGGTCTTTTGTCGGCTCTCAGGAAATGGATTACGCCATGAAGTCCCTCGGTCTGTTGTCTCCAGCTTCCCTCTCAAAGTATGAACCCAGACAAGCCGCAGCTACTCGCTGCCGTCACTAGTGTGTCATAGTGAAGAGATTATTCCAACAACCGAATGATTGATATTTTTTCTTTTTTTATGCTATTTTATGGGGGGGGAGGGGTATCAAATCCCTTCTCATGGTTTTACGAGAAAAGTTTTATATTTGTATTTCTCTTTCTGATTTGGGAAATTTATAATGTATAATTATTTCTTGTAGGCAGTGTAAAAAGCCTAGATCCTAAACAGAGAAAATACTTGGGACTGGAAGCTTATTGTAGACGTTTGCCATTATTCTACAGACTGAATACAATCGTTAACTACGTATAATCATTGCGGCCTTGGGCAGGCTCTTGTGTTCTAAATCATTACAATCTCGCAATGTGTTTCACTCCTCCAGATACGTAACGGCCAGCATGTCCGCCAGTGCGTCCATGACCCAGCAGCTCCTGGCAGCGAAACCCCCTCCGCACAAGCCCTTCCGGGTCACTAGTGCAGACCGTAGCCTGAAGAAGGGTATCATGGCCAATGAACTTCGAGACCTGATCTGTAAGGTAGAGTCTTAAGACCCAGGCTGAGGGTTTCTTGAATGCCTGATCAGTAAGGTAGAGTCTAAAGACACACAGACTGAGGGTTTCCTGAAGGCCTGATCAGTTAGGTAGAGTCTAAAGACACACTCGTGAGGGTTTCCTGAAGCCCTGATCAATAAGGTAGAATCTGAAGACACACAGTGAATGTTTCAACAGTTGATCTGTTGAAAGAGCCAGGAGAAGGTTATTATAGAAACGATGTGGGACATGGAAGATTCTGACAAAGGTCTTTTATTGGCCCCTTTTAATCATGAATTGGTGGCGTGAAGCAGCATGAGTCAGAAGTGAGAAACCATGAAGATGACTGGCAGCATGAGTCATAGCGAGGAAGGAGCTGGTTCTGTGTGCACTGGAATATATTACCATGGATGAAATGAACGACTGAGCAGTTTGAAGACTTGGTTGAGGTGACGTCTGTTGAGTCCAACCTCTGACAGAAATACATCCTAATGCTCTCTGTACATAACCATACATATATGTATTAAAAACATTAATAAAATAAATAAATTCAATAAACATACATACATTACTATACATCAGAGGTGGGGGACTTCAAATGTCAAATTACTTGAATTGAGTCATACATTTGAGGACTGGGTGTGTGTGTGTGTGTGTGTGTGTGTGTGTGTGTGTGTGTGTGTGTGTGTGTGTGTGTGTGTGTGTGTGTGTGTGTGTGTGTGTGTGTGTGTGTGTGTGTGTGTGTGTGTGTGTGTGTGTGTGTGTGTGTGTGTGTGTGTGTGTGTGTGTGTGTGTGTGTCCGAGGGATGAATTACTATAAATTGTGACTTGCTTTACCCAAGCAAAGACTTGACTTGCTTTACTTCTATCAGGGGCGCGACTTGATTCCACCCTAGTGTCTTTGGACTTCCTTGAGACTTGACGATTAACTTGTGGCTTACATGCTATACAATACTAAACATGTGCGTACCATACTTTGATAACATTTGTACATTTGTCCTCCACACATTCTGCTCCTATAAATAATGTTTGAGGATCAACCTCACTGGTTCCTTTCAGTATTTGTGTATTTGAGTTTTTCTCTAATTATCCCCTTGGACCGCAGGATGAATCCCTGCTTATATTGTGCCTTGATTGTCAGGTCATGGACTCGCTGGGGGTGTCCTGTGTCAGTGGACTTGTGCTGGATGAAGACGGCACCGGCGTGGATACTGAGGAGTTTTTCCAGACCCTGCCGGAAAATTCAGTCCTCATGGTTCTGGAGAAGGGACAAAGTTGGGCTCCAACTCCGGTATGAGGCTACCTCCGAGGCTGAGTTGAGATGTTGCTATAATACACTAGATGGCACTGTTCGCCAACTTACCGTCGGATTTGGTTTGCTTACAGTTGGTATCATGTGGTCCTGTGGTCTTAATATCTTAAAGTCTGATGGCAGACAAGCTCAATCTGAGCTAACTTTCTTTCGCTTCATTTTGGTTTTGGCCAACCCTGTGGCTGGAGGAGGGGATTTGCAAGTGCACAATTGGTAGAGACATACTCAGCCAACAGTAGTCAACTGTACACAGAGTGTCTATGAATTCCCAAATCAACCCTAGTTAGACGGGCCACTGTAGAAGTTATTAAAAACCCTTCTGAAAGCTTCATCCAATCCTCATTCCAATCATGGTGAATTATATGCCCATACTTGTGCTGCATACATACATACTGTACTGTATATCAGTGTTTATCAAACGTTTTTCTTGTGAACCACTTTTTTTAATTCACAAACCATCGTGACGCACTTCAGTCTTTGAGAAATCCTGCTGTTTATAATGTATACGTCAGCTTCTGGTTCAACATGCCTCAGTCCAGTCTGTTGGTCTATCCACAGAGAACCGTATCACTGCCATGTTTTTTGACCCATCCGTTCCTTGTGGTTTGATTGGATAACGTTTCTTTCCGTGTAGTCAAGGCTTTACATCGACACCAGTGACCAGCCCAGGAAAGATGTGGCCAAGATCACCTTTGACCTCTACAAAAACAACCCCAAAGACTTCATTGGGTGCCTGAGCGTGAAGGCGACCCTGTACGGTGTTTACTCCGTGACCTACGACCTGCGGTGCCACGCTGCCAAAAGGATGCTCAAGTGAGTCAAATAAAATATTATAGGATGGACTCATTATTGATTATTGGTCTGGTGTGCTACTGAGGAATAATCTGTGGCTTGCAAATGAGTTGTGATAGCAGCTCTGACTGCTTGCTCCCTGTGCCCCTCCAGGGAGGCCCTGCGCTGGACCCTGTTCTCCATGCAGGCCACGGGCCACGTCCTGCTGGGCTCCTCCTTCTACATGGAGCAGCTCCTGGAGGAGGACGAGCACGCTGAGAGGAGGCTGCTGGCCCTGCCGCAGGCGAGCAGGGTCAGGCAGCTGCAGGGCCTGCTGCTGGGCAAGGCCCTCTAGAGAGAGAGAGGGGGGGGGGGGGAGGAGAGAGAGAGAGAGAGAGAGAGAGAGAGAGAGAGAGAGAGAGAGAGAGAGAGAGAGAGAGAGAGAGAGAGAGAGAGGGGGGAGAGAGGGGGAGAGAGAGAGAGAGGGAGAAACCCACACACCCACACACGCTGCTCTGAGGAGTTACTGCTGGCAACATGGCCGACCCACTTGACTAAAAGGCATCAGCCATGTCCTTTCTGCAGACTTTGAGAGCTGGAATTTCTGTTTCAAGCCAACGCCACCAACGCAATGTTCCCTTGATGCACTTTCAATTAAGTTGTGACATTATAGCGCTTTTGTTATTGTAAACGTGAATAAATAAATTACACTACTTATTTCTGTGTTCGTAAAAGGAACAAAAAGTAACATAGAATAGCGTGTGTGCGTGTGTGTTGGCTGTGACTGGTCCTGGTAATTGGCAGCAGGTCCAGCTGTCTCTCCCACGCTCCCCTAATTGTCCCCTGGCTGGCGCTGCTCTGTCAGCTGCAGCTGGGTGTTCAGAGGGACCAAGGCAGGGGACCGGGGGAGACAGGAGCCGAGACGGATCAGAGCCATTAGGCTGACAACAGAAATTAGCTGATGTCTTTGGCTGCACTTCTTCACCTCTTCATCACCTCTTCCTCACGGTCCAGCCAATCAGGTGTCCCTAGTCATCCTTTATTTATTTATTTATTTATTATCCCATTTTGTTGTCCCGACAGTGACAACATTCCCTTTGTTTTTGTGCATTGTAATTGTAATTTCTGGCTTTGGACGGTTTCCATTTCATATATAAGTTAACTGATGTCTTAAGTGTTAACCTTCCATAGTGTTTTTACTTCCTGATGGGATTCCTGACATTTCATTTAATAACAGATATGGGGGATGGTCAACTCTGAGACACACACATACACACATACACACACGCCCACACACACACACACACACACACACACACACACACACACACACACACACACACACACACACACACACACACACTACACGTGTGACTGTCTCGGAGGCAGTGAGGGGAGGTCTGACTGAGAAGCTGTTCTTTACTACTAGTGCTTTGGTGTGCGTGACAACATAAATTATGACACGAGGATGATTATGGATCGGTACGCGAAACTTTCCTTGCGCACAAAGAGGTAAGAGACCTGATTGTTCGCTAAAGTATTTCTTTATTACTTCTCGATTTTATTACATTTTTTGGATTACGCACGTCAGCCTATATCTAGATGGGTTGTTCGCGTAAAGATGAACATAGGCTTGTTTCTCAACGTAATTAATACGGAAATAGTTCACACTTGCATGGTTTGGTTGATGCTGTTAATCCCGCACTTAAATTAAATTAGAAAATAGCAAAAATCTGCGGAACATGACAATTTCATATTTCAACTTTTGCGCCTCCGAAGAGTCTTGAGTTGTATGTATATTCTGTAGATGTGTTCACCAAGTCGCAGTGAATTCATAATGTATTCTTTCACAAATAAACAAATTCTCTCAAATGTTTATTTTTATGTCATCGCAAAGTCCACATGTAACCAAAATGGATGGGGGATGCCGCAGGCTCCATGTAGATGGAGGGCGGCTGGTGGACACCGTGATCTCTGAGCCAGTGTTTCTCCCACGCTTCGGTGTGATCTGTGTGCAGTGCACTGCAGCCTCTGAATATAGCATTCAACATGCCGATTCTGTACGGTGTTACAAAAGCAAGCACGCCTCCGACATTCTCTGTGGGGTGATGGGTTCTACCCTTAAGACTTAGTTTTACCTTCATCTCCTTCAGTTGTTCAGGTGCGTTCTTACTTAACAAAACCTTCAGATCTGGCTTTTGGAACCTTTGGGAGACGCAGTATAATGTGTGAGAGGTTATTATTGCTGCTCAGTGTGTATTGAATATTTATGATGTCGAATTATCTAAATTATCAACCACATCATTGAGTATGTGAGAGGACGGAAGATATATGCTCTTAAAATGTGTGTGTGTGTGTGTGTGTGTGTGTGTGTGTGTGTGTGTGTGTGTGTGTGTGTGTGTGTGTGTGTGTGTGTGTGTGTGTGTGTGTGTGTGTGTGTGTGTGTGTGTGTGTGTGTGTGTGTACACACTATAAGTGATTGTGGTGCACCCGGGAGGCTTTATGTCAAGTATCCATCATATGTTGTCTCACATGCATGCACATAGCACATGACCAACAAGCCGTCTGAGCAAAAACACATCCACTTTTCTCCTTTCTTCCTACTTCTCTCCCTGACCCAGGTATTTGGTGGCTATAGCTCTTTCAAGTATTTCAGTTAAAGGCAAGGCAAGGCAAGGCAACTTTATTTATATAGCACTTTTCATACACAAGGCAGACTCAAAGTGCTTCACATATAAACATTGTTATACATTAAAACAAAATAATAGATAAGTAAAAGAAAACATATGCAAAGAAATGAGTAAAATAGAAAGTTAAAAAGGCTTTTTAGTAAGTAAAGTGAGAAAATAAAGGGAAAGTTAAAAAGGCATTTTAGTAAAATAAAGCTAAAGTAGTAAAATAAAGCTAAAATAAGAATGAATAATAACAATTACATTATTTTATTATTTTTTACCTCTACACTACAACATACTAAACCTCTGCTCTACAACAAACTATTCCTCAACCTCTATGTGATATACTTTAACTCATCCTTTCCGCTTCAACACACTATAGCCTACCTCAACCTCTCTGTTACAACATACTATTCCTCATTGCATTACATTTATTAAGCAGGCACTTTTGTCCAAAGTGACTCACAGTGAACACCTTCAATGATGGAGATAAACCCCAAAAGCAGAAGAATCATTAAATGTATATATCGTAAAAAAAATTAACATAGCAACTCTTTTATCTGTTACAATATAGAAGCAAGCGAGAGACACCGTTTATTTTCCTTTGGCATTTTTCATTCACCAAGATGCAGTTTGAAAAGATGAGTTTCACTGCGGTGGAGGACGGGTGGGGCCACCATTGTAAAGCCAGGACGCTGAACAACCAAGATCGAGAAGAAAGTGGTTTCTCAGTCATGGAGCGTATGGGACGTGCCGGTTCGACCGTGGCCTGGATGGCGGAGGGGCCTGATCTGTTAGCGGCACAGTAGGCAAGAACCAGTGTCCTGAATCGGATTGGGGCTGGCACAGGTTGCCCCTTCAGGCTGTGGTGGAGACGTATCGTGTACGAGATCTTAGGAACTATTTGGGCTTCCACACTCTGGATGAGCTGCAGATGACGAGTGCCGCATGCAGGAAAGCCAGCCAGAAGGGAGATGCACTATCTCAACCTCTCTACTCCAACATATACCTTACCTTCTGCACTGCAAGAGGGTAAACCTCACCTCTTTGTTACAACATACTATACCTCAACCTCTATAGTTCAGCATACTATACCTCAACCTCTCAGCTACAACATACTTTACCTCAACCTCTCAGCTACAACATACTATACCTCAACCAGCTACAACATACCTTACAGCAACCTCTCTACTCCAACATATACCTTATCCTCTGAGCTACAACATACTATACCTCAACCTCTATGTTGCAACATACTAGACCTCAACCTCTCAGCTAAAACATACTATACAGTAACCTCTCTACTCCAACATATACCTTGTCCACTTAGCTACAACATACTATACCTCCACCTCTCTGCTACAACATAACCCTTTACCCTCTGAGCTACAACATACTTCACCTCAACCTTTCTGCTACAACATATACCTTACCCTCTGCGCGTGTATGTAACCTCTGGTACGTACACAGGACCAATTTTCCATCTCTGTATCCACCTCTTAAACCTCTTAGACACAGCAGGTAGCCAGGAAGCGTGCACTTTACCTGACTGTATCTGGCTATCCTTGAATACAGTCTGTGTGCTTACAGGCTCTATACACACACACACACACACACACACACACACACACACACACACACACACACACACACGCACACACATAAGCGCATGAGTACACAGACACACACACACACACGGTATGATCTTTTATTATGCATGTGAACAAGAAACCTTCCAGTTTGTGGATATCATCCCTCCTGAGCAGCTGTGTTTAAGAAGGCAGCTTTATGTCTTTCCACTGGATGGTGAAAGTAGTCATTGTACCCTCCTTTGTCCTGAGCAATGCCTTGTTAGGAAAGGGACTGTCAGTCTCTCTGGGAAGAGTGTCATTATAAGTGAGTCAAGAGACAATTTTGAACAATGATGGAATGAACAGATGACTCAAGTGCAGGCATTTCAATCAAATGTTGTCTTTTATTCTCTTATCGCAGCACATTTTGGCAGTTTATTTTCTGTATTAAGGGCTTGTTTAGGTACTAGATACGATGGGGCAATTGCTCTGTCGGTAGCTTAGCCACTTTTGAGAGTTTAACACGGTTTTAAACTTAAGAAGTCACATGACGTCTTAAGCCCCATTGCTGTGTCATATGTACATATGTGTCATATGTCATATGTTTAACCTGCAGCTGCGTTTTACCTTGATCTCAATTGCTGTGTCTTCAGAGAAATTAACATTAGACACTAGAGGGCGTATTTTGTGCGTGTTAGTCTAATCTCGACAGGTGGTTTTAGAGGAGACTAACCCAGTTTGCAGGATGAAACAAGGCTCCATCATAACCGACACACACACACAGAATTAGTTTTATGAATTATTATTAATTAATAGGTATGATACATTAACACTTATTACACCAGATAGGCCTTCAGTACAATACAGGCTTCAATATAGGAGTTGCTTAAAGTGCCCAACTAAAACTCTACAAAGAACAGATTATTTGTCTGTAAAAAAAATAAATGAATGCACAGAGGATCGTACCATTCAACGAAACATAAAAAGGTCAATGCTCAACTAAAATGGTTAGCAATGGACGAGTCGTTACACAGCAATCACAAACCTCAGTTTTAAAGGGACACTGTGTAAAAAATACTCCCATCTAGTGGTACAATTGTATATTGCATCCAAACTAATAGTGCTCGCTTGTTCAAAAACTACGGTGGGCAGTATGTGCCAATAAGCTGTGTCATGACATCCAATACTACCTCATCGAGTCATTCGAGTGATGATGAGGTTCGTTATTTCAAACAAATTTCAAACTGCATTGAATCATTAGTGTAAGCTAATGATGCATGAGTAATTACTCCTCGAGCAAGATAGTGAATTATTTCAGTCATCATTCATGCTGGCTCGAAAACGCGTCTGCATTTCCTGTACCACGTAGTGCTTTTTGTCCCTCTCGGCCATTCATAGACCGGAAGAACATGGAAGCCTCCATGAAGCTTACCCGTCCTATGTAACTAAATATTAATTATTCTTTGCTCAGGAGGATAAGTGAGATTTTTGGCAGCGATAATTTTACACCAATGAGGACTTATTTATGAATGAATACGTTGATTTGAGGTAATAAATGACATAAATATTACACAGTGTCCCTTTAAGGAGTCAGGTTTTAAAGCGCAGCAATGCTAACTGAGAGAGCAATTGGCCCTTTATGTTCCGTACAGAAATAAATAAGCCATGTGTAATAATTAGACGGCGGGTCGTGCATGAACACAAAGCCAGACGATGACCACTGCGCCTGTCGCCATGGCTACTCGGGCAAGAACTGCGAGATCGTGGAGAACGCCTGCATGTCCCACCCCTGTGCTAGAGGAGGAGCGTGCCACGAGGTTCCGTCTGGTTTCCAGTGCCACCGTCCTGCCGGCTGGTCCGGGCACCACCTGTGCTATTGACACGGATGAGTGTGAATCCAGTCCGTGTGCGCACAGTGGGACCTGCATGGACCTGGAGAACGACTTTGAGTGCATCTGTTCTCCACCCTGGAGCGGGAAGACCTGCCAGATCGATGTTAATGAAGTGTGCTGGCCAGCCCTGTCTCAATGCTTACTCTTGCAAAGATCTGATGGGTGGATATCATGCACCTGCTTCACTGGATGGGCGGGGCTGGACTGTGACATCAACGTTCACAGCTGCCAGGGACAGTGCCAGAATGGAGGAAGCTGCAAGGCGCTGGCCCGGGGGTATGAGTGTGTCTGTCCGCCGGGCGTCTCTAGGTCAAGTCTGACCCCTGCAGCCCCAACCCCTGTCAGAACATGGCCATGTGCCACAGCCAATCAGGGGACTTCACCTGCACGTGCTCAGACGTGTACCAGGGCAAGTCCTGCTCGGAGCTCCGGGATTACTGTGAGACCAATGAGTGTCAAGACCACCTGGTCCCGGTGCTGGTGTGTGTATTGCTGTGACTGGTGTGCATCGCCGTCTGCTTCTGGTGGACGCGTAAGAAGAAGAAGGACCGGCAGGAGGTGGGGCTGGCATCTTAACAGTTGTAGCACCAAAAGATTTGGTGCTACAAGAAGAGTATCGACAAGACAAGTCTTGTCGATACGCGTCCTCCGTGATCTGCAGGAACCTCAGGTCATCCATTGAAGGAGCGAGCTTGTTGTCGCTGGCTGTGTGAAGGAAGACTGACTGACCCAGGTTTTCTCCATTGAGCGTCTGTGTGCTGTCTGTGGTGTCCAACGCTGAGTAGCCGTGGGCGAACATCTCTTTCACCTGTATTTTGCTGCTGCATGGGCTGAGAAAACTGGGCCGTCCAGTTTCCAGAATGGAGGTTCTGAATATTCTGACGTGGGGTTGCTTGTGCGCTTCCCCGAGGCACATCGCCGACGGCGACCCATCCAAGTTGCAGCTTTTGGGTGAATGGGGCATCATGTGGACCGTTTATTTGACTTCTTACTTTGTGTACTCTAAGAATGTCTCTACCGTGCAACAGGAGTATGTGTGCATCTGGAACCAGGGGTGGGATCTCATCTGCGATGCGTCTCAGGTGTCGAGCAGCATTGGGGGTTGGGATCTCCAAACGGTTGTTTGGGATTTGGTTGCATTCGAGGAGTGTGGGAAGAGGAGAATTGCCAGCAGTCTCCTTGAGACTTGAACATGTCCTGAATGTGTATGGCGATGGACTACACGCCACGTTGAAGATGCTGAAGAACTCTTGACGTCGCCAAGGAACGGTTGCCTTGCTCGTCCAAGATAGCTTACATCCTTCTGGACTCCTCCCTTCGTCCTTCAGGAAAGACGCTGACGAGGCAGATGTGAACATGCCCTGAGACTCATTCCATCTCCGCATACTTCCGTGCACTTGGAGGTGACTTCCTGATTGTCCGCTTGTTCTCCTCCCTCCCCGTTCTCTGAAGCAGGGGGGGGCGACTTGGACTTCCAGGGAGCTAGTCCTGGGTGGAGTGCTGAGGTGTGACGGTTGCTGCCACATTCCTTGCAGTCCACCTCTGTGACGCAGTCCCGAGCTAAGTGGGTTGTTGAGGAGCAGCACTGGAAACACATGTGATTGTCTTTTAGAAACTGCTTGCGCTCTTCGAGGGACTTCTCCCTGAAGCCTCTACATTTCCTCAGTAGGTGGTCTTTGTCATGGATGGGGCAGTGCTTCCCAGGGTCCATGTTTCTAGGTCTCTCTGTGGGGGACACTTGTGTCTTGTGCATTGATATGGCTGTCTTCATCTGTCTGTCAAACCTCTCTTTCTTTTCGGCTGCTGTGCGGGAAGGTGGGAGGTTGAAGCTGGGATCTGCTTTAACTCTGGCTTCCTTGCGGGTCAGAACAGTCTCATTAATAATGAATGCACAGAGATGGATTCACAAATGTATTTTGTGATTTATAGATAAATTACTCTCTTCTCACAAATACATTTCAATGCATACACAAATGGATATTGGTATGTATAAATGTGAAATTTATCCATAAACAAAAATAAGTTTCACAAACACATTTCTGATCCACACACAAATACACCTTGTTTTAAATAAATGTAATATAAATCCATAAATATATGAATTAAAAAATATATTTGCAATTTTCTTCAAAATGTATTTGGATGTTGTTACATTTATATACAAACTGTTAAACTTTAATTTACAAGACGCTTTAATTTGTGAACTTGTTTGCATTAGTGTGTGAACTTGTCTGTATTTATATGTGGATTTTTGAGACTCTCCTGACGTGGCTGGATTCACAAATGCATTTTTTTTTCTACAAGGAACTCACTGTAGCCAATCAGATGCCTCCCTCGTTTTCAGCCAATCATGACTGTAGTGACTAGGTTTTTACATTGTCGGTTCCGTTTACTACTTCAACGGCACCGACAATCCCAAAACCCAGTCGAACTAGATGGGAAAAGTGTGTAGCTCAAAACGTGACGCAGCTTTTACTTCTTCGCCACCTAGAGATTGTTATGTACGATTAGGGTTGGGGATCGAAACCCGGTTCTGTCAAGGACCCGGTTCCACCTTTTTCAAAACCCGAAAATCATTAACGTTAAGTGGCGTTTTTACATGTTAAAAAACAGGTCGGGCTAGGCTAATATTTTTTATTCTTTTAAATGACCAGTGTTTGTGACGTCACCCGTTTATTTATTTAATCCAACAACAAACCATGTCCATGACGGTCCCGGTGGGGCTAGCTAGCCCCACCAGAAGTAAAATAAACTCTGTCCACTTCAACAGAGAAACACTCCGAGCATGCGCATTTCAATTTTTCAAGTCCAATACACATTACATTGGGCTGGTGGAGCTCAAGCCCCTCCTGCACCTCCAGACGGAATCAGTCTGAAGAGGCAAGCTAGGGTCCACAAAAAATGAACTAAAAGCGCTGAACTTATTATTTTACAGTACTTTCTGGGGAGTTAAAAAGACAGGCCAGGTAAGTAGCCGTCCATCTTCGCAGCTTCTAGTTCTAGCGGCAGGTCACCAAGGTCGCGGAGCTTGTGAGGGTCTTTGTACGTCACTTTCGGAAAGTCCTCCAGTTTATCAAAAAGAGCCCTTTCGGTTGCCTCTGGTGAGCCATAATACTCTTCCAGCCTCGGCCAAACCATCATCAATCCGACCTGGGGGTGCCTGATGCTGGCTGCTTTGAGCCTTCTTGCCTGTTCTGAGGACTCCTTGCCAAGCCATTTGATGAGGAGATCAAGCTCTTCTCCGGCTGACAGGCCCAGGCCTGTGATGGCTCCGTAAAAGGTGGACTTCCATGCCCAGAAATTCTCTGGCTTGTCGTCGAAATTTGTTAGCCCTGAGGTCACCAACTGACTCCGTGCGAGATACCTGGCGAGGTCGTTGGCGGTGGAGGTGTCAGGGTGGCTTTGGTTGACCGTTCTACCCTGGTTGCCATGAGGATCGTTGAGGGGTCGGCCCCTCTCCCGTCCATCCCTCTATCGTTCTGCCAGGGCGCCTCTGTTTTCATAGGCAGGGGTGTGTAATGTATGGGCGCAACGGGCTGTTTTATGTCACTTGTAGCTAGTGTTAACTCCTGATAAGATGAGGCATGTGGATTGTGTGAGTTAGACTTCAGGCTGGATTGATCCTGTACATAGTGTTCTGTATGCTGGAGTCGTGTCTGAGGTGAGAGAGATTTAGAAGCTCTACTGTGGTGTGACTGATGGTCTGAGTCTATCAAACCTGACTCCAGTATTTCTGCTTCTATCAGTGCAGCGTCCATTTCCTTTTCGGTTTGTAGAGCCTATAGGGTGGCGTCCAGTCTGACCTTTTCTAGTTCGAGGCGGGCCTTCTCTACTTTGAGTTCTATTTCCCTCTGAGCGTAGGCAAACTTGGAGCGACTTGCTTCTGCCTTTGCTCGGGCTTTGATGGCGGTCTGGGTTGATGAAGAACTGCTTGATGCTTTTGAGGAACGAGACCGTATTGACTTGTGGTCCTCTTCTTCGAAACGTTCTTCGCGCACTGTGGTATATTCATAACCCCCTTCTGCCATGGTGAGGGGAGAGGTGTGTGTTCACTGAGGTGAAGACGTCGGGGGACGAATAGGGTCCAGAACACAAGTGCAGGCATTTCAATTAATTGTTGCCTTTCATTCTCTTATAGCAGCACATTTTGGCAGTTTATTTTCTGTATATTTATTTTCAAATATATATATATTTGTATATATATATATTTGTATATATATTATATATATATATATATATGTATTTTTTTAGCAACGTGTGAGGAAAGTATTGCTGAAGTCAATACCTATAGTCATAACTGCTACATGAACCTTTTCTTGCATACATTGTGCTTTGCTTTAATACATTTTCCCAGGTCATACCTTGTGTATCACGGGGTCTTATCAATGCTATCCTAAAGGCAGCCCTCCCCGGGTATCATTATAAAGTGAGTCAAACATTATTAGATTATTATAATTACATATTATTCCACAGTGAGTCAAAGAGCCCCGGTCCTCAGCCGGTTGCTTCCTATGAGCGTGTGTTATGATGAGGTGGTGTTATCTCTGTAACAGAGAGCTGTCTTCCTCTTCAGGGAACCCAATTAGAGGAGTCGGGTGGGGAAGGTGCTGCACCTGGTTTTCACCCTTCCTTAGTGGGGGACGTGACGGAGACGGCAGGGGCCTATAATCGTATTTGTTCTAGGTATGTTATTGTGTTTACATTGTTGTTAATATTGATAGTTATTGTTGTCATTGTGTTCCTTTTTTTTTTATGATATGGTGCGTGTATACATTGTATTATATTTTGTTGTCGTTTCTATAGATTGTGGTTTATAGAACCAGAAACAGGGTTATTGGGACGTTGGGCCGTGTTGTTATTTTCCGCCCACCAATGATGTTTTCCATTGAGACACTCAAGTCATTCAATCAGTCTTCAATACTGTGTTGTCAGACGACCCCTGAGGCGAGGGTTACATATCGTACCGCTTCAAAACCACATGCATACATATAACAAGGCTTTATTTCATGGACTTGGAGACCAGATGTCCAAATAAGACATGGCCTTTTGGAGCCCCGAAGCCCAGCAGACATGTGATACTGAGGCCTAGGGCACCCAGGGTCATTAAGGCTGTGGCTCACACAGCAAACACGGGGTCCCTGCTGGACTTTACTAGGAGATCTATCTGGGATCCAGCAGTCGGCAGAGAGGGCAGAGAGCCTCGGCAACCAGGTACGGTGGAGTAACACCTTATTCCTGTTTCATTACGGACACTGAAGAAAGCTTAGGCAGCGGATGAAGCGTTCGGAAGGGGATTTTAAAACGTCTATTTCTACAATGGCCAGGTCACACAGTGTTGTGTTCTCCAAATAAGCCCCGCCTTCAGCAATATGATTGGTCGACACATATCAAGCGAGATTTTAGCTTTTCTGCCATCAATCTTTAGATATAAATTACCTAGAGACTGATTTGTGAGTCAATTAGGAGATAAAAACAGAGCTGGGGTGGGGGTGGTAGTGGGGCTGGTGGTGGGGGTGGGGGGGGTGGGTGATGGGGGTGGGGAGGGGTGTAAGCCGAAGGCTGATGTAAGGCGTTGGGAGTGGAAACCATCGCACAGCCTTGTCTCCCTGGGACGGGGTTATTTACCACACACATGCATGCATAGGCACACACACACACACACACACACACATACGCACACGTGCGTGCACACACACACACACACACACACACACACACACAAACAAACTCATGGCTTATTCAAGCACCTGCCTCATTTTCATCCAGCATCTGTTCTACGAGACTGTCCCTCTCTCTTTATCTCTCTCTCTCTCTAGGTCCCTCCCTTCCTTTCTTCCTCCCTCTCTCTAACTCTTTCTCTTTCTATCTCTCTCTCTAGCGATTCCCCCCCCTCCCGCTCTCCAGCTCTCTCACGCGGGTGTCACATCACTCCTGTACTACGGTGTCTGCACCATGGTTAATCTAGTGAGCCTCGTAGTTCGGTTGCCACGGCAACAGGCCGCAGATAGAGGAACACGGTCTCCATCAGTCAACTTTAACGTGTAATGTCTGGAGTGGAGGGGAAGGGGTTGAGGTTGGGGTGCTGCTTATTGAAGAGTAATCAACACACACACCACACACACACACACACACACACACACACACACACACACACACACACACACACACACACACACACACACACAAACACACACACACAGACACACACACACCTGTTTTTATTTTTCTTCCCACCGGGAGTTGAGTTGTTTTCACATACTTAGAGTGACTTATCCCCAGATTTCCACTAGCCAACTGATTATTCAATTGATTTCCCAGAGGGACAATCAGTAGGAGTCCTCTAATCACTAACACACACTGTGCTCCCCGCTAGTCCTTATGCCATTAGCCCAGCGTAGCGCACTGTGGACCTATGTACGACGACCAGCAGCACAGCAGTAGCAACCGTTGACAAATTATTAAATTATATCATTTTAAATGTACATTTTGACTTTGTTTTTTTAATACCAAAGGACATGAAGCTATTGTGTTGGTGGATATCTTTCTTTTCGTCTTGCAGGTTCATTCAAGTGTATTTGTATGTACAGTATATGTGTTGTTTTTGGAACATATATTTTTAACTCACTCACTGTGTCACTTAACTGATTAAAGTAACCCATTGGGGCTATGCCTTTCCAGGTTCAATAGTCTTCCCCTTGCAGTAGAACCATGAGCCTTGAAACTCAAACTGTTAAACGCAAACAGCTCATGCAGAGACCATCACTGTATTCTGGGTTCAAAATTGCCACATTATATTTCTTTCGGGAAGTTCTTTGTGGAAAGTAGCAGCCTGACTGCAGGCCTGATTACTATACTTCACTCCCTTTGCCTTGTTCATAAGTCACAGTCCATTGTGTCAACCTGTGATCCCTTAGCTTACGTGTGGCAGTCCCAGACTCTGGCAAAGTGATAACGGTAATCAGTAATACTGATAGGGGTAAGATTGAAGGCTGCGCTTAGGTCCACTAGAGCAGCTGTTCCATCATAGGGCCGGAGGATACATACTGTATCTCTAGTGAATGTTGTGTGTTATTCTGACATGTGATCCATCCAGGTCAAAGCAGCCAAAGCGGTGTCATAAGTGGAGCCATACATGTGGCGTTTTGTTTGGCGGTATTTAATCGTTCAGATCGATCTTCCTCTTGCTAAAGTGATGATCTTTACACCGGAGGTTGTGTGCACAGCTTCAAGACGCCCGCCGGCTTCCAGAAAGAGAAAAATGTTTTTTGTCCTCTCCTCCTCCGAACCTGATTTCTCATCTCTTTCCTTATCGTCCCCTTCCTCCTCCCAGGACCGTCAACAAGCTGTTCATCATCCCTGTATCTGGGAGCCCCATCCTGGTGCACCATGGGAGCCCATCAAGTGTGTGACAGATTTGGCGTGTGAGGAAAAAGAAAAGGGGGACGCCATGGAGACCGAAGCATACCACGTGAACCCCGAAACCAGTGGTGACTGGGTGGGGACGGTGGCCAGCCTGGGAGCGGTGGTGGGCCTTAATGGGGGTGTGGGACGAGGAGGAGGAGGGGCAGGGGGAGGAGGAGGAGGGGGAGGGGGGGGCTCGACTAGCACCTCCGCCTCCTGGCACATGCCCTACCCGCTGGGCTTCCAGGTGTCCCTGACGGCGCTGCTGATGGTCGAGCTGGTGCTGGGCTTCAGCAGCAACCTGACGGTGCTGGTGCTGTACTGCTCCCAGTCCGACCTGGTGCACTCCGTCAGCAACCTGGTGACGGCCAACCTGCACGTGCTGGACGTGGCGCTGTGCGTGTTGTGCCTGCCCCTCACCCTGGTCATCGTCCTCCTCCCCCCGGGGCCCAACTTCGCCACGCTCTGCTGCTTCCACGAGGCGTGCGTCACCTTCGCCAGCATCGCCACCGCCATCAACATCCTGGTCATCAGCCTGGACCGCTACGACATCTCGGTGCGGCCCGTCAACCGGCTGCTGACCACGCGCCGGGCACTGCTGCTGCTGGCCGGCGTCTGGCTGACCTCCGTGGCCGTGTTCTTCATCCCCTTCCTGGAGGTGCGGTTCTTCAGCCCGGGAGGGGATGCGGAGGGCGACCCGGCGGGGACACACTCGACGTCCTCGTCGTCCTCGTCTTCTAACCACACGCTGCTGTGTGTGGGGGGAGAGGCCTACCACACGGGCCTCGGGATGTACTACCACCTGGTGCTGCAGGTGCCCATCTTCTTCGCCACGCTGGCGGTGATGCTGTTCACCTACTCCCGCATCCTGAAGGCCCTGAACATCCGCATCGGCTCCCACATCAGGACGGGCGGCCGCTTCCGGGGCCCCGACTGCAGGGGCCGCCGTAAGAAGCCGACGGCGAGAGGAGCGGCGGACGGCGGTGAGGGGGGGAGGGGGGAGAGGTGCACCGCCGACGGCTCAAAGCAGCTCAGCCACCCCCCCCTCATCCAGTCCTCCTCCCCCACGCCGACGGCCACCTCCCCGCCGGCGCTGTCCTCCTCCGTCAGTCTGGTGGCCCCCCCCCAGCGGGGGGGGGGCACCAGACTGACGGGGGGGGGACCTGCCGCCGCCCCTGGCCCCGCCCCCCTCGGCGTCCAGGCCTCGGTGTCCGCCATCATGGCCCTGCGGCGGGCGGTGAGGCGCCACAGGGACCGGCGGGAGCGCCAGCGCCACGTCTTCAAGATGTCCCTGGTCATCATCAGCACCTACCTGGGCTGCTGGGCGCCGCTGACGCTCGTCAACGTGCTGATCCTGGCGGCGGGGCCCGGCGACGGCCTGGTCAGCGCGCGCCTGTGGTGCCTGGCGCTGGCCTACGGCACCACCGTCTCCCACCCGCTGCTGTACGCCTTCACCCGGCAGACCCTGCGGCGGGCGCTGCGGGCCAAGGTGAAGAAGCGGGTGGTGTCCCTGCTGCAGGTGGACCCGTCGCCGGGCGGCACCGTCATCCACAACTCCTGGGTGGAGAACAAGAAGAGCGGGAGGCAGGTGCACCTGGAGGCCAGCGAGGCCACCGACCGCTGCCTGGCGGAGGTGTGAGGGGGGCCCCCGGGTCGCCGGGCCGCGGCTCTCCGTCATCGTACCGGGAGGGAGCCACAGAGGTTCCGTTTCATCAGTGTGTTCACGCCGTTGACGGACGAGCGTGAAATGTTGGGTACGGTTTTCCTGCACAGGGATGAACAAGCATGACTTTAAGGGAGATGTCGTGACCATTTGAGTGTCTGCACAACACAGTCCCAATGCTGGTACGTTTCCATGAGAGAAGATGGGCAACACATTAAACACACTTTCTTCTGCGCATTGTCAAACCCACTGGAGTTTACGTCTGGAGTTTTTTTTTTTTGGTCGGTGATGACACAGCGCTGTTATAAAACCGCTCTTCTACAGCCAACCAGGGATCTGATCTACCGCCCACTCCACCGCTCCAGGGCAGCTATCCAGAGTAAAACACTGATATAGATGTTGACATGTTTTGAATACTAAAACCCACATCATGTTCCGGAACTGATTCCTTCTAACCCTGTCTCCGTCCTGCTCTAGTATGAGGCCATTGTGTTGTAATCAAAGTGAGAACAGGACTGACTTTATAAGCTACATTTGATTCAAATTGAAAGTGATATAATGTAATAGAAGAATATATATATAATGTGTTACCCCACCCCCTCTTGCTGCAATGTCGGTCCTATGATTCAA